>NC_030809.1:32593220-32896251 GCF_001704415.2 Capra hircus | reverse complement strand
TCCTTACATTGTATTTATTAAAAAGTGAACTCCAATTACCTCACAACTGAGGTATAGTTAGTTTGTTACAGGTCATGATTTAATTACATCAATCTAGAGTTTATTGCCCAATTATCTTGTTAGCATCCACAGCCTTTGGGCCACTGAAAGTCTAACTAAATAAACTATGCCGTCATAAATCTTTTCTCAAGAAGGACAGATAGAATTATTAAAAATGCATAAAAATAAAAAAGAAACCCTCCAGACATTGAATGTTCCTTCTTAAGAAGTATCCAACATTGGCAGTGGTTAAAAGGGAAGTCATCATCTGTGAATTACAGTGAGCCCTCTTAACAAACATTTGGGCTTAACCCCAGAATGATTAAATCAAACTCAGGAAGTAGGCCTTGGAAACTGGTGTACTTAAAATTTCCCCAGTTAATTCTAACACACAGCAAGCTTGAGAATACTCATCTAAGCCAGGGGATAGCAAACCGTGCTTATTGGCCTGGCCACTTTGAAAATAAAGTTTTAGTGGAAGCACAGTGACACCTATTCATACACATTGCTACATTGTCTACAATTGCTTTGGGGCTGCAAGGGCAGAACTGAGTAGTTGAGATGGAGAATCTAAAAGCCCAAAATATTTACTATGTGACTAAGGAAGAAGTTTGCCAACCCCTGCTATATGCTAATGTAACATCACGGTTTTTGAGTGGTGTTACTTAAAAGTGCTAAATTTGCTAAAAAGAAAAGATAGAGTTTAGAAGTACACTATGTGTCTTCCCCGCTTAATTATCCTTCCAGAAAGTTACATACCATTTCCACTTATATCCTGTTGGTTAGAACTTAGCCACATAGTACTGCTTAGCAGCAAGAGAGTTCGGGAAATGTAGTCCTTATTATGATGGTCTTGCTGAGCTAAAATTCAAATGTTCTATTTCTATATGGGAAAAGAGGAATACAGATATTGAATGCCTGAAAGAAATCTCCTTTATATCAATCTGTTTTCATATTTAAATATTATACCCAAAATACCTAAGATCATGGCATTGGGTCCCATCACTTCACGGCAAATAGATGGGGAAGCAATGGAAACAGTGAGAGACTATTTTTTTTTTGGGGGGGGGCTCCAAAATCATTGCAGATGGTGACTGCAGCCATGAAACTAAAAGATGCTTGATCCTTGGAAAAAAGCTATGATGAACCCAGACAGCATATTGAAAATAACATTTTTATTATGTTTAAAATTTTAAAATTTACCAACAAAGGTCTATCTAATCAAGGCTATGATTTTTCTAGTGGTCATGTATGGATGTGAGAGTTGTACTCTAAAGAAAGCTGAGTACCAAAGAATTGATGCTTTTGAACTGTGGTGTTGGAGAAGACTCTTGAGAGTCCCTTGGACTGCAAGGAGATCAAACCAGTCCATCCTAAACAAAATCAGTCCTGAATATTCATTGGAAGGACTGATGCTGAAACTCCAATACTTTGGTCACCCGATGCAAAGAACCTACTCATTGGAAAAGACCCTGATGCTGGGAAAGATTGAAGGCAGGAGGAGAAGGGGAAAACAGAGAATGAGATGGTTGCATGACATTGCCAACATGGTGGACGTGATTTTAAGCAGGCTCCAGGACCTGGTGATGGACAGGAGGCCTGGCGTGCTGCAGTCCATGGGGTCACAAAGAGTCGGACACTACTGAGCAACTGAACTGAACCAGAACAGAAAGAAAGACTCTTTGGATCAGAAATCAGCCAAGGACAGATTAGGAATGCCATTATCTCTTATGTTAAAATATTTGAAACTTCAGCTTCTGTATATGATATGCTCACTGACTTAGTTTCTAATGGAGAACAGAAAATACTTTTCATTTAGAAACAGTCTATAATCATAAGTTTAGTGCTTGACTCAGATATCCAAAACTAACAGAACAGAGTCACCTAAATATCTGCTGCTTTATCTGATGGCTGGGGTGAATCAGTAATTTACATGCCAGACGGACAGTTAAGAGTGAAAGGGGTGCTCTTAATAGATGTACTTGGACAACTGGTATAATCTGGGTAATTGAGACAACAGTCACTTTAATTTTGATCAACAATTTGAGTGAGCATTTTCTAATTTAGGATAAAGAGAAATAAGAGAAAAAAAAATCTCAGCATGGATTCTGATTTAATGATGACAAATCATTGAGCCAGATGGATATCATCACTTTAGGGAAGAGTAGTGGCTCAGTGGTAAAGAATCTGCCTGTCAATACAGGAGAAGCTGGAGACACGGGTGTGATCCCTGGGTCAGGAGGATCCCCTGGAGGAGGAAATGGCAGGCCACTCGAGCATTCTTGCCTGGATAATCCTATGGACAAAGGAGCCTAGGAAGCTACAGTCCATAGGATTGCAGAGTTGGACATGACTGAGCATGCATGCACATGCAGAAAGTAATATTATTCCTGGCACTGATGTAAATAAAATTTTTAATTGCCATTTTTAATTGCAAGAGATTACATTTTATTATTTTAAATTGTGGCAAATCTTTGGTGGTGGTGTTTTAGTTGCTAAGTTGTGTCCGACTCTTGCGACCCCATGGACTGTATAGCCCGCCAGACTCCTCTGCATATGGGATTCTCCAGGCAAGAACACTAAAAATTGTGGGGCCAAACATACACTGGCAATGGCCCCCCACTCCAGGACTCTTGCCTGGAGAATCCCATGGACGGAGGAGCCTGGTGGGCTGGAGTGCATGGGGTCGCAAAGAGTCGGACAGGACTGAGCGACTTCACTTTCACTTTTCCCTTTCATGCACTGGAGAAGGAAATGGCAACCCACTCCAGTGTTCTTGCCTGGAGAATCCCAGGGACAGGGGAGCCTGGTGGGCTGCCGTGTCTGGGGTCGCACAGAGTCGGACACGACTGAAGTGACTTAGCAGAAGCAAACATACACTAGACAGTCCACAGATGACGAAAGCTTGAAAATACTAACTAAGAGAATTGATTCTGAAAGCATACAGACTTTTAATCACAATGGGACATGTAACAAAAGGCATGAGGACAAGTCTTGGCAATTCTAACTTTTAATATCTTAAAATCCACTGCGTCTATCAATCCTTCCAATCTATCTCTATTGCCATTATTCTAATTGCGTTCCTTGTCTCCAGTGCATTGGTCCCCCAAATCCATGTACCACCCTGTTCCCAGGGCAAGTCTCTAATGCACAAATATGGTCTTGTCAACTTCCTTTTAAAATCTTTCCACGATTCCTCATGCTCCTCATTGCCCTTCAGGGTCAAGTCCAGACAGGACTACATAATTTGTAAGAACCATTACAGAATGAAAATGTAGAGTTCTCTAGTTTAAAAGGCAGGGAAAATAATGCCATTAAAGGTGAAATGAAAGTGAAGTCGCTCAGTTGTGCCCGACTCTTTGCGACCCCATGGATAGTAGCCTGCACCAATCTCCTCCGTTCATGGGATTTTCAAGGCAAGAGTACTGGAGTGGGTTGCCATAAAGGTAATGGAATATAAATATTTTCCTTATTCTGTGCTGTGTCTTTCAATTTGTCAGTGTTTTTATTTACTATATAGTGTTTTATTTACTATAAAGTGTGTTAGTTGCTCAGTAGTGTTCAACTGTTTGTGACCTTATGGAGTGTAGCCCACCAGGTTCCTCTGTCCATGGAATTCTCCAGGCAAGAATACTGGAGTGGGTAGCCATTCCCCTCTCCAGGGTATCTTCCTGACCCAGGGATGTCTTTCTAAACAAAGATGAATTAAAATCTTAAGTTATGGGGGTGGGGGGGGGAGGGCGGTCCTAAGATGGCAGAGTAATAGGACAGGGAGACCACTTTCTCCCCCACAAATTCATCAAAAGAACATTTGAACGCTGAGTAAATTTCACAAAACAACTTATGAATGCCAGCAGAGGACATCAGGCACCCAGAAAAGCAGCCCATTGTCTTCAAAGGAGGTAGGAAAAAATATAAAAGATAAAAAGAGAGACAAAAGAGGTAGGGAAGGAGATCCATCCCAGGAAGGGAGTCTTAAAAAAGAAAGAAGTTTCCAAACACCAGGAGACAATCTCACTGCCAAGTCTGTGGCAAGCCTTGGAACCACAGAGGGCAACATAGCCATGAGGAAAAATAAGTAAATAATTAAAACCCACAGATTACGTGCCCAACGGTAACTCCCCCAGCAGAGAAGCAGCACCGATGCCTGCATCTGCCACTAGCAAGTGGGGGTTGGGCAGGGAGGCGCGGGTTGCATTGCTTAGAGTAAGGACTGGGCCTGAATGCCCCAAGGGCAATCTGAGGGAACTAACTTAGGCTAGCAAACCAGACTGTGGGATAGCCACCACGCAGAAAGCCCTAACCTAAGACACCAGCAGGCCGGCTCACAGAACAAAGGACTGAGCAGAGCTAGCCGGGTCCATCCCCCTGCCTGGTGACAGGCAGGAGAGGGCAGCCAGAGCTGGAAGAGGGCAATCACGGCCCCAGAGAGGCATTATCTACTAAACTGCAAGTAGGCTTCATTGCTAACCAAGACTTCTTGGGATTCTGGACGGTCAATATCCGCCTGAGAAGGTGCGCTGGTTGTATACTCGGAAAACCAAGCAGCAAGGATGGGGGAGGTGATAAGTCACAGCGACTGCGCTCGCCAAACACCTGGTCACCTGAGCTGCTCAGACCTGGAAAGGGCACAAAATGAAGGCCCAACTGACTCTGCGCCTCTGAGGACTATCTGAGTACCTGAACCTGAGAGGCTTAGTCCTGGGAAGTTCATACAACCCAGGGCTGGCCTCAGACAGTTCCCGGCATAGCAACCTAGAGCCTAAGCAGTGTAGACGGGGAAAGCACACCCGCCGTGAGCAGGGGCAAACCCAGTGTGGCTGAGACACTGCAAGCACATGCCAGTGTTATTTATTTGCAGCGTCCCTCCCTCCCCACAGCACAACTGAACAAGTGAGTCTAAAAGAGTGTCCACCACTGCCCCCTTGTGTCAGGGCAGAAATTAGACACTGAAGAGACCAGCAAACAGAAGAAGCTAAAACACAGGGAACCTCCTTGGAAGTGACAGGTGCAATAGATTAAAACCCTGTAGTTAATACCAACTACACAGGAAGGGGCCTATAGCTCTTGAGAAATATAAGCCTGATCAAGGAACTATCCAAAAATGAATTGACCCCGCACTGCCCATAACAACACCAGAGAAAGTCCTAGATATATTTTTACTATCATTAATTTAATTTTTTTTAATTTTAAGTCCTCTATTACTCCTTTAATTTTCATTTTAATAACCTACTATTACTTTGCAAAAAGAAAAAAGACCTATTTTGTAAAGCAAACTTCATATATATATATATTTTTATAATTCTTGTGACTTTGTTTTCTTTTTTTTTCCTTTAATATTATATTTTTGAAAATCCAATCTCTACTCTAGATTTTTAATCTTTGTTTTTTGGTATTTGTTATCAATTTTGTACCTTTAAGAACCCAATCTTCAGTACCCATTTTTACTTGGGAGCGAGATCACTGGCCTGATTGTTCTCTCCCCCTTTGGACTCTCCTTTTTCTCCACCAGATTGCCTCTATCTCCTCCCTCCCCCTTCTCTTCTCTTCTCTTTACCCAACTCTGTGAATCTCTTTGTGTGTTATGGACTGTGGAGAACACAGGGAACTGATTACTGACTGGATCTGTCTCTCTCCTTTTGATTCTCCCCTTTTATCCTCCTGGCCACCCCTGTCTCCTTCCTCCCTCTTCTCTTCTCTGTGTAACTCCGTGAACATCTCTGAGGGATCCAGACTGTGGAGCACATATAAGGAAGTGATTACTGGCTAGCTTGCTCTCTCCTCTTTTGATTCCACCTCATCTCATCCTGGTCACCTCTGTCTCCTTCCTCCCTCTTCTCTTCTCCATGTAACTCTGTGAACCTCTCTGGGTGTCCCTCACTGTGGAGAAACTCTTCATCTTTAACCTAGATGTTTTATCAATGTGCTGTATAGATGGAGAAGTCTTGCTGCTACTGCTTGCTGGAGAAGTCTTGAGGCTACTGTAAAAATAAGACTGAACACCAGAAGCAGGAGGCTTATGTCCAATTCCTGAGACCAGAGAACTCCTGACTCCAGGGAACATTAATGAATAGGAGCTCATCAAATGCCTCCATACCTACACTAAAACCAAGCACCACCCAAGGGCCAACAAGTTCCAGAGCAAGACATACCATGCAAATTCTCCAGCAACACAGGAACATAGCCCTGAGCTTCAATATACAGGCTGCCCAAAGTCACTCCAAACCCACTGACATCTCATAACCCATTACTGGGCACTTCATTGCACTCCAGAGAGAAGAAATCCAGTTCCACCCACCAGAACACCGACACAAGCTTCCCTAACCAGGAAACCTTGACAAGCCAACCATACAACCCTGCCCACAGCAAGGAAACTCCACAATAAAGAGAACTCCACAAACTGCCAGAATACAGAAATGCTACCCCAAACACTGCAATATAAACAAGATGAAGAGACAGAGGAATACTCAGCAGGTAAAGGAATAGGATAAATGCCCACCAAACCAAACAAAAGAGGAAGAGATAGGGAATCTACCTGCAAAAGAATTCTGAATAATGATAATGAAAATGATCCAAAATCTTGAAAACAAAATGGAATCACAGATAAACAGCCTGGAGACAAGGATTGAGAAGATGCAAGAAAGGTTTAACAAGGACCTAGAAGAAATAAAAAAGAGTCTATATAAAATGAATAATACAATAAACTGCATCAAAAACACTCTGGAGGAAACGAAAAGTAGATTAACGGAGGCAGAAGAAAGGATTAGTGAGGTAGAAGATAGAATGGTAGAAATAAATGAATCAGAGAGGGAAAAAGAAAAAAAGAATTAAAAGAGGACAATCTCAGAGACCTCTGGGACAATGTTAAATGCCCCAACATTCGAATCATAGGAGTCCCAGAAGAAGAAGACCAAATGAAAGACCATGAGAAAATACTTGAGAAGATAACAGTCGAAAACTTCCCTGAAATGGGAAAGGAAATAATCACCCAAGTCCAAGAAACCCAGAGAGTACCAAACAGGATAAACCCAAGGCAAAACACCCCAACACACATATTAATCAAATTAACAAAGATCAAACACAAAGAACAAATATTAAACGCAGCAAGAGAAAAACAACAAATAACACACAAGGGGATTCCCATAAGGATAACAGCTGATCTTTCAATAGAAACTCTTCAGGCCATGAGGGAATGACAGGGCATACTTAAGGTGATGAAGAAAATAACCTACAGCCCAGATTACTGTAACCAGCAAGGATCTCATTCAAATATGAAGGAGAAATCAAAGCTTTACAGACAAGCAAAAGCTGAGAGAATTCAGCACCACCAAACCAGCTCTCCAACAAATGCTAAAGGATCTTCTCTAGACAGGAAACCCAACAAGGGTGTATAAACTCAAACCCAAAACAGTAAAGTAAATGGCAACGGGATCATCATTCAGTTCAGTTCAGTTCAGTCGTGTCTGACTCTTTGCGACCCCATGAATTGCAGCACGCCAGGTCTCCCTGTCCATCACCAACTCCCGGAGTTCACTCAGACTCAAGTCCATTGAGTCAGTGATGCCATCCAGCCATCTCATCCTCGGTCGTCCCCTTCTTCTCCTGCCGCCAATCGCTCCCAACATGAGTCTTTTCCAATGAGTCAACTCTTCGCATGAGGTGGCCAAAGGACTGGAGTTTCAGCTTTAGCATCATTCCTTCCAAAGAAATCCCAGGGTTGATCTCCTTCAGAATGAACTGGTTGGCTCTCCTTACAGTCCAAGGGACTCTCAAGAGTCTTCTCCAACATCACAGTTCAAACGCATCAATTCTTTGGCACTCAGCTTTCTTTATAGTCCAACTCTCACATCCATACATGACCGCTGGAAAAACCATAGCCTTGACTAGATGGAACTGTTTTGGCAAAGTAATGTCTCTGCTTTTGAATATGCTATCTAGGTTGGTCATAACTTTTCTTCCAAGGAGTAAGCGTCTTTTAATTTCATGGCTGAAATCCCCATCGGCAGTGATTTTGGAGCCCCCCAAAATAAAGTATGACACTGTTTCCATGTTTCTCCATCTATTTCCCATGGAGTGATGGGACCAGAAGCCATGATCTTCGTTTTCTGAATGTTGAGCTTTAAGCCAACTTTTTCACTCTCCTCTTTCACTTTCATCAAGAGGCTTTTTAGTTCCTCTTCACTTTCTGCCATAAGGGTGGTATCATCTGCATATCTGAGGTTATTGATATTTCTCCCGCCAATCTTGATTCCAGCTTGCGTTTCTTCCAGTCCAATGTTTCTCATGATGTACTCTTCATAGAAGTTAAATAAGCAGGGTGACAATATACAGCCTTGATGTACTCCTTTTCCTACTTGGAACCAGTCTGTTGTTCCATGCCCAATTCTAACTGTTGCTTTCTGACCTGCATAAGGTTTCTCAAGAGGCAGGTTAGGTGGTCTGGTATTCCCATCTCTTTCAGAATTTTCCACAGTCAAAGGCTTTGGCATAATCAATAAAGCAGAAATAGATGTTTTTCTGTAACTCTCTTGCTTTTTCAATGATCCAACGGATGTTGGCAATTTGATCTCTGGTTCCTCTGCCTTTTCTAAAACCAGCTTGAACATCAGGACATTCACGGTTCATGTATTGTTGAAGCCTGGCTTGGAGAATTTGAGCATTACTTTACTAGTATGTGAGATGAGTGCAACTGTGTGGTAGTTTGAGCATTCTTTGGCATTGCCTTGCCATTATGGTCAACAAAAGAGTCCGAAATGCAGTACTTGGATGCTATATCAAAAGCGACAGAATGATCTCTGTTTGTTTCCAAGGCAAATCATTCAATATCAAAGTAATCCAAGTCTATGCTCCAACCAGTAATGCTGAAGAAGCTGAAGTTGAACGGTTCTATGAAGACCTACAAGACCTTTTAGAATCAACACCCCCAAAAAGATGTCCTTTTCATTATAGGGGACTGGAATGCAAAAGTAGGAAGTCAAGAAACACTTGGAGTAACAGGCAAATTTGGCCTTGGAATACAGAATGCAGGGCAAAGACTAATAGAGTTTTGCCAAGGAAATGCACTGGTCATAACAAACACCCTCTCCCAACAACACAAGAGAAGACTCTACACCTGGACATCACCAGATGGTCAACATGGAAATCAGATTGATTATAATCTTTGCAGCCAAAGATAGAGAAGCTCTATACAGTCAACAAAAACAAGACCAGGAGCTGACTGTGGCTCAGATCATGAACTCCTTATTGCCAAATTCAGACATAAATTGAAAGTAGGGAAAACCACCAGACTATTCAGGTATGACCTAAATCAAATCCCTTATGATTATACAGTGGAAGTGAGAAATAGATTTTAGGGGCTAGATCTTATAGATAGAGTGCCTGATGAACAGGATCATACTTATCAATAATTACCTTAAACGTAAATGGGTTGAATGCCCCAACCAAAAGACAAAGACTGGCTGAATGGATACAAAAACCAGACCCCTATATATGCTGTCTACAAGAGACCCACTTCAAAACAAGGGACACATACAGACTGAAAGTGAAGGGCTGGAAAAAGATATTCCATGCAAATAGAGATCAAAAGAAAGCAGGAGTAGCAATACTCATATCAGATAAAATAGACTTAAAACAAAGGCTGTGAAAAGAGACAAAGAAGGACACTACATAGAAATCAAAGGATCAATCCAAGAAGAAGATATAATAATTATAAATATATATGCACCCAACATAGAGCACTGCAATATGTAAGACAAATTCTAACAAGTATGAAAGGGGAAATTAACAATAACACAATAATAGTGGGAGACTTTAATACCTCACTCACACTTATGGACAGATCAACTAAACAGAAATTTAACAAGGAAACAAAAATTTTAGATGATACAATAGACCAGTTAGACCTAATTAATATCTATAGGACATTTCACCCCCAAACAATGAATTTCACCTTTTTCTCAAGTGCACACGGAACCTTCTCCAGGATAGATCACATCCTGGGCCATAAATCTAGCCTTGGTAAATTCAAAAAAAAAATGAAATCATTCCGAGCATCTTTTCTGACCACAATGCATTAAGATTAGATCTCAATTACAGGACAAAAACTATTAAAAATTCCAACATATGCAGGCTGAACAACACGTTGCTGAATAACCCACAAATCACAGAAGAAATCAAAAAAGAAATCAAAATATCCATAGAAACAAATGAAAATGAAAACACAACAACCCAAAACCTGTGGGACACTATAAAAGCAGTGCTAAGGGGAAGGTTCATAGCAATTTAGGCATACCTCAAGAAACAAGAGAAAAGTCAAATAAATAACCTAACTCTACACCTAAAGTAACTAGAAAAGGAAGAAATGAAGAAACCTAGGGTTAGTAAAAGGAAAGAAATCTTAAAAATTAGGGCAGAAATAAATGCAAAAGAAACAAAAGAGACCATAGCAAAATCAACAAAGCCAAAAGCTGGTTCTTTGAGAAGATAAATAAAATTGACAAACCATTAGCCAGACTCATCAAGAAACAGAAGGGGAAAAATCAAATCTATAAAATTAGAAATGAAAATGGAGAGATCACAACAGACAACACAGAAATATGAAGGATCATAAGAGACTACTATCAGCAATTACATGACAATAAAATGGACAACTTGGAAGAAATGGACAAATGCTTAGAAAAGTACAACTTTCCAAAACTGAGCCAGGAAGAAATAGAAAATCTTAACAGAGCCATCACAAGCACGGAAATTGAAACTGTAATCAGAAATCTTTCAGCAAACAAAAGCCTAGGTCCAGACGGCTTCACAGCTGAATTCTACCAAAAATTTAGAGAAGAGCTAACACCTATCCTACTCAAAATCTTCCAGAAAATTGAAGAGGAAGGTAAACTTCCAAACTTTCTATGAGGCCACCATCACCCTAATACCAAAACCTGACAAATATGCCACAAAAAAAGAAAAGTACAGGCCAATATCGCTGATGAACATAGATGCAAAAATCCTTAACAAAATTCTAGCAATCAGAATCCAACAACACATTAAAAAGATCATACATCATGACCAAGTGGGCTTTATCCCAGGGATGCAAGTATTCTTCAATATCCACAAATCAATCAATGTAATACACATTAACAAATTGAAAAATAAAAGCCATATGATTATTTTAATAGATACAGAGAAAGACTTTCACAAAATTTAACATCCATTAATGATAAAAACTCTCCAGAAAGCAAAAACAGAAGGAACATACCTAAACATAATAAAAGCTATATATGACAAACCACAGCAAATATTATCCTCAATGGTGAAAAACTGAAACCACTTCCCATAAAGTCAGGAACAAGACAAGGGTGCCCACTTTCACCACTACTATTCAACATGGTTTTGGAAGTTTTGGCCACAGCAATCAGAGCAGAAAAAGAAATAAAAGGAATCCAAATTGGAAAAGAAGAAGTAAAACACTCTCTGTTTGCTGATGACATGATCCTCTACATAGAAAACCCTAAAGACTACATCAGAAAATTACTAGAGCTAATCAATGAATATAGTAAAGTGGCAGGATATTAAATCAACACACAGAAATCCCTTGCATTCCTATACACTAATAATGAGAAAACAGAAAGAGAAATTAAGGAAACAATTCCATTCACCATTGCAACAAAAAGAATACAATACTTAAGAATAAATCTACCTAAAGAAATTAAAGACCTATATATAGAAAACTATAAAACACTGGTGAAAGAAATCAAAGAGTACACTAATAGATGGAGAAATATACCATGTTTGTGGATTGGAAGAATCAATATAGTGAAAATGAGTATACTACCCAATGCCATCTATAGATTCAATACAATCCCTATCAAGCTACCAAGGTATTTTTCACAGACCTAGAACAAATAATTTCACAATTTGTATGGAAATACAAAAAAACCTCAAATAGCCAAAGCAATCTTGAGAAAGAAGAATGGAACTGGAGGAATCAACCTGCCTGACTTCTGTCTCTACTACAAAGCCACAGTCATCAAGACAGTAGGGGACTGGCACAAAGACAGAAATTTAGATTAATGGAACAAAACAGAAAGCCCAGAGATAAACCCAAGCACCTATGGACACCTTATCTTTGACAAAGGAGGCAAGAATATACAATGGAGAAAAGACAATCTCTTTAATAAGTGGTGCTGGGAAAACTGGTCAACCACTTGTAAAATAATGAAACTAGAACACTTTCTAACACCATACACAAAAATAAACTCAAAATGGATTAAAGATCTAAACGAAAGACCAAAAACTATAAAACTCCTAGAGGAGAATATAGGCAAAACACTCTCCAACATAAATCACAGCAGGATCCTGTATGACCCACCTCCCAGAATATTGGAAATAAAAGCAAAAATAAACAAATGGGATCTAATTAAACAACAAGGTGAAAAGACAGCCTTCAGAATGGGAGAAAATAATAGCAAGTGAGGCAACTGACAAAAGATTAATCTCAAAAATATACAAGCAACTCCTGCAGCTGAAGTCCAGAAAAATAAATGAACCAATCAAAAAATGGGCCAAAGAATTAAACAGACATTTCTCCAAAGAAGACATACAGATGGTTAGCAAACACATGAAAAGATGCTCAACATCACTCATTATCAGAGAAATGCAAATCAAAACCACAGTGAGGTACCATTTCACGCCAGTCAGAATGGCTGTGATCCAAAAGTCTACAAGCAGTAAAGGCTGGAGAGGGTGTGGAGAAAAGGGAACCCTCTTACATTGTTGGTGGGAATGCAAACTAGTACAGCCACTATGGAGAACAGTGTGGAGATTCCTTAAAAAACTGGAAATATAACTGCCATATGACCCAGCAATCCCACTGCTGGGCATACACACCAAGGAAACCAAAATAGAAAGAGACATGTGTACCCCAATGTTCATCACAGCACTGTTTATAATAGCCAGGACATGGAAGCAACCTAGATGTCCATCAGCAGACGAATGATAAGAAAGCTGTAGTACATATACACAATGGAGTATTACTCAGCCATTAAAAAGAATACATTTGAATCAGTTCTAACGAGGTGGATGAAACTGGCACCTATTATATAGAGTGAAGTAAGCCAGAAAGAAAAACACCAATACAGTATACTAACACATATATATGGAATTTAGAAAGATGGCAATGATGACCCTGTATGCAAGACAGCAAAAAAGACACAGATGTGTATAGTGGATTTTTGGACTCAGAGGGAGAGGGAGAGGGAGAGGGTGGGATGATTTGGGAGAATGGCATTGAAACATGTATACTATCATGTAAGAATCAAATTGCCAGTCTATGTCCGATGCAGGATACAGCATGCTTGGGGCTGGTGCACGGGGATGACCCAGAGAGATGTTATGAGGAGGGAGGTGGGAGGGGGGTTCATGTTTGGGAACGCATGTACACCCATGGTGGATTCATGTCAATGTATGGTAAAACCAATACAGTATTGTAAAGTAAAATTAAGTAAAAATAAAAATTAAAAAAATAATAAAATTAAAAAAAAAAAAAGAATACATTTGAATCAGTTCTAACGAGGTGGATGAAACTGGAGCCTATTATATAGAGTGAAGTAAGCCCGAAAGAAAAACACCAATACCATATACTAACACATATATATGGAATTTAGAAAGATGGTAATGATAACCCTGTATGCGAGACAGCAAAAGAGACACAGATGTATAGAACAGTCTTTTGGACTCAATGGGAGAGGGAGAGGGTGGGATGATTTGGGAGAATGGCATTGAAACATGTATAATATCATATGTGAAACGAGTCACCAGTCCAGGTTCAATGCATGATACGGGATGCTTGGGGCTGGTGCACTGGGATGACCCAGAGGGATGGTACGGGGAGGGAGGTGGGAGGGGGGTTCAGGATGGGGAACACATGTACACCCGTGGCAGATTCATGTTGACGTATGGCAAAACCAATACAATATTGTAAAGTAATTAGCCTCCAATTAAAATAAATAAATTTATATTAAAAAAATCTTGTTACTAGAAGAAATTTTACTGCTTATGTTTATATAGCACACTGCCAGTTTTAAATGTAAAAATAAGTGTCTAACTCAAATGTGGAACCACCAAAATGACACAATTTCTATTTTATAGCTTGTACATGAGTATGTAGAAATGTTGCACAAAACCAACTTAACTGTTTGTCTTTTATTTCTTTACTCCTTTACTTTCTCACCTTCAGTCTTGGCAAAACCTTCCTCTAAGCAGCCTTATCATAGCCACCTCATAGCACTTGTTACACAAGGCTCTGAATATTGATATGGTTCATTTTTCCTTGCAACTGAACTGGGAGTCCTATGAAATCAAAAGAAAACTTTGTTCATCTTTGTTTCTTTGGGCTTCCCTGGTGGCTCAGACAGTAAAGTGTCTGCCTGCAGCAAAGAGTAGATAATTATCCTGTTTATTATTTGAATGTATAAATGACTAATAAATTAATGAATGACAAACCCCATTTCTCAATTTCCACTTCCCAAATTCCACAGATGGAGGTGTCAGTTATGTTTTTCAAAGATTACCAAGGCTAGATACTCTATAGGTGTTTTCTGTAGTCACACTTCTAATACTTTGCCAACTTGATCACTTTCTCCTACTGTCAAGTGTTTTTTTATATTTGCTCACCACTCTTTCATGGACTTGTTTCACTTGTTGCCTGTGGTGTGGGGCAAAGTTGCAGACAGACTAGGGTCAAGCCTAGTTCCAAGTCACTTTTCTAGAATATTCAGGTGAGTTACTTATTTTTGCATTAGCTACCTTTCTCCAAGAGTTACTGCAAGAATTATGTCCAAGTATGAACCTGGATGGGCTTCCTTGGTGGCTCAGACAGTAAAGATTCTGCCTAGAATGTAGGATACCTGTAGAAGGAAATGGCAACCCAATCCAGTATTCTTGCCTGGGAAATCTTGTGGTCAGAGAAGCCTGATGGGCTACATCCATAGGGTTGCAAAGAGTTGGACATGACTGAGGGACTAACACACTCTATGAACATGGGCAGAAGAGTCTGGCAAGCTACAGTCCTGTATGCATCCATGCTCAGTCCTGTCTGACTCTTTGCCACTCCAAGGACTGTAGTAGCCCACCAGGCTACTCTGTCTGTGGGATTTCCCAGGCAAGAATACTGGAGTGGGTTGCCATTTCCTTCTCCAGGGGCTCTTCCTGACCCAGGGATTGAATCCTTGTCTCTTGCATCTCCTGCATTGGCAGGTAGATTCTTTACAACTTGCACCATCTGGGAAGTTCATAGTCCGTATGGTCACAAAGAGTCAGACATGACTTGGCAACTAAACAACAACGACAATGAACACATGATAACTTGTCAGGAGTAGACTTTTAAGAAATGTTAGTCTGCACCATTCTCCTTCCCAGCCATTTAAATGCAAGTGTCTTCCACTTCTGAAAAATTCACTTTACACCATTTCGAGTTTACCAAAGACCTACATTTTCACCAGTGAAGATAAATTCCAAGAGGATTTTCACTTTATGAAAAAAGGCAAAAAGAAAATAGCGTTCACTGTTTCAGAGGAAACTCAAATCCTGAGCAATGAGAGAGGCACCACCAATCTCCTTCCTCAGGAACTAAACTCAGCATTTCAGCATCAAACATCGAGAATTATATTTGTGAGCATCTCTGCTTTATCTCCTATAATAGTAGTTTCCCCTTATCCTTGGAGTTATGTTCCAAAATCCTCAGTGGATGCCTGAAACCATAGACAGTACCAAACTCCCAAATATTATGATTTTCCCTATATATACATACTCATGATAGACACTAATTTATAAATTAGGCACAGCAAGAGACTAGCAACAATAACTAATAATAAATAGAACAATTATAAAAATATACTGTAGTAAAAATAAGAAAATGGGTTCTCTCTCAAAATATCCTATTGTAAAAATTTAATGTCTTTTCCATATATCTTTAAATTAATTTTTATTGGAGTCTAGTTGATTTAGAATGTTGTGTTAGTTTCTGTTGTACAGCAAAGTGAATTAGTTATAAATATATGCACTCTTTTTTATTTTCCCTTATAGTTCACTTCAGATTATGGAGTCAAGATCCCTGTTGTATGTAGTTCAGTTCCCTTGCTCAGTCGTGTCTGACTCTTTGCGACCCCAGGAACCGCAGCACACCAGGCCTCCCAGTCCATCACCAGCTCCCAGAGTTTGTCCAAACCCATGTCCATTGAATCGGTGATGCAATCTAACCATCTCATCCTCTGTCATCCCCTTCTCCTCCTGCCCTCAATCTTTCCCAGCATCAAGATCTTTTCAAATGAGTCAGCTCTTTGCATCAGGTGGCCAAAGTATTGGAGTTTCAGCTTCAACATCAGTCCTTCCAATGAACACCCAGGACTGATCTCCTTTAGGATGGACTGGTTGGATCTCCTTGCAGTCCAAGGGACTCTCAAGAGTCTTCTCCAACACCACAGTTTAAAAGCATCAATTCTTCAGCACTCAGCTTTCTTTATAGTCCAACTCTCACATCCATACATGACCACTGGAAAAACCATAGCCTTGACTAGACGGACTTTGTTGACAAAGTCATGTCTCTGCTTTTTAATATGCTCTCTAGTTTGGTCATCTTTCCTTCCAAGGAGTAAGTGTCTTTCAATTTCATGGCTGCAATCACCATCTGCGGTGATTTTGGAGCCCCCCAAAATAAAGTCAGCCACTGTTTAGGCTGTTTCCCCATCTATTTGCCATGAAGTGATGGGACTGGATACCATGATCATTCGTTTTCTGAATGTTGAGCTTTAAGCCAACTTTTTCACTCTCCTCTTTCACTTTTATCAAGAGGCTTTTTAGTTCCTCTTCACTTTCTGCCATAAGGGTGGTGTCATCTGCATATCTGAGGTGATTGAGATTTCTCCCGGCAATCTCGATTCCAGCTTGTACTTCTTCCAGCCCAGCGTTTCTCATGATGTACTGTGCATAGAAGTTAAACAAGCAGGGTGACAATATACAGCCTTGATGTATTCCTTTTTCTACTTGGAACCAGTCTGTTGTTTCATGTACAGTTCTAACTGTTGCTTCCTCACTTGCATACAGGTTTCTCAAGAGGCAGGTCAAGTGGTCTGGTATTCCCATCTATTTCAGAATTTTCCACAGTTTATTGTGATCCATAAGTTAAAGGTTTTGGCATAGTCAATAAAACAGAAATAGATGTTTTTCTGAAACTGTCTTGCCTTTTTGAAGATGCAGCAGATGGCAATTTGACCTCTGGTTCCTCTACCTTCTCTAAAACCAGCTTGGACATCTGGAAGTTCACTATTCATGCATTGCTGAAGCCTGGCTTGGAGAATTTTGAGCATTACTTTACTAGCATGTGAGATGAGTGCAATTGTGCGATACTTTGAACATTATTTGGCATTGCCTTTCTTTGGGATTGGAATGAAAACTGACCTTTTCCAGTCCTGTGGCCACTGCTGAGTTTTCCAAATTTGCTGGCATATTCAGTGCAGCACTTTCACAGCATCATCTTTCAGGATTTGAAATAGCTCAACTGGAATTCCATCACCTCCACTAGCTTTGTTCATAGTGATGCTTTCTAAGGCCCACTTGACTTCACATTCCCGGATGTCTGGCTCTAGGTGAGTGTGACTGAGCATACCATCATGTTTATCTGCTATATAGTAATAGTTGTCTATTTTCTATATAATAGTTTGTGTGTGTCAATCCCAATCTCACAGTTTATCCGTCCCTCTCTCCAGACTTTTGGTAACTGGAAGTTTGCTTTCTATATCTGTTACTATTTCTGTTTTGTAAATAGGTTCATTTGTACCATTTTTTCCCCCAGATTCCACACATAAGCAGTATCATATGATATTTTTCTTTCCCTGTCTGACTTGCTTCACTCAGTATGACGATCTCTAGGTCTTTTCATGTTGCTGCAAATGGCATTATTACATTGTTTATGGCTGAGTAACAATCCATCGTAAATATGAATGAGATATACAGCTTTAAATTATTATATCTTAATTCAAGAGAAGAGCATTAATCGCCCAAGATACCTTGAACTATGCCATTTAAAAAACATTTATTTTTGTATGTGATGTTGGTTAGACAGCTTAATATACCACCCTAATATATGGAAATGATACACTTAAGTATATTGAATTTTATGTATATCTCCATATACCTGACAATATAAAGAATAATAAAGATATGCTACCATCATGTATTTTTCACTACCAATTTCCATGCTTCTCTTGATTCCAAATCCCTTACCCCTTCTTCCTCCTGGATCCTTTCATGTTGTTCTCTGAAATTCATACTCAGGGTCAGTTTGCTGACACTCCATAACCAACTATCACAGACCGGGTAGTTTAAACAATTTTATTTTCTCAGAGCTCTGAGGGTTGTAAGTACAAGATCAAGTTGTTGACAGATTTGGTTTATCCTGAGGCCTCTCTCCTTGACCTGCACATGGCTGCTTTCTCACTATGTCCACACAGGGCTTTTTCTCTGTTTAGGCTTCCCTGGTGTTTCTCTTATAACACTAGCAGTCAGGTTGAATTAGGGTCCCATCCTACTGGTCTCAGCATAATTTTATTACCTATCTGAAGGTCCTATCTCCAGATACAATCATATGGGTTAGGGCCCATTTATGTGACCTCATTTAAACTTATCACCTCTTTACAAACCCTGTCTCTAAGTGCTTTTGTTGTTGTTTAGTTGTAAGTCATATCTGAATCTTTGTGACCCCATGGACTGCAGCACACCAGACTTCCCTGTCTTTCACTATCTCCCAGACTTTTCTCAAATTCATGTCCATTGAGTTAGTGATACCATCTAACCATCTCATCCTCTGTCTCCCCATACTCTTGCTCTCAGTCTTTCCTGTATCAGGATCTTTTCCAATGAGCCAGCTCTTCACATCAGGTGGCCAAAGTACTGGAGTCTCAGCAATAGTCCTTTTAGTGAATATTCACTGTTGATTTCCTGTGTGACTCCATGGACTGTAGCCCACCAGGCTCCTCTGTCCATGGAATTCTCTAGGCAAGAATACTGGAGTGGGTAGCCATTCCCTTTTCCAGGAGATCTTCCCCATCTAGGGATGGAATCCAGGTCTTCTGCATCACAGGCAGACTCTTTACTGTCTGAGCCACCAGAGAAGCCCGCAAGTACATTTACATTCTGTGATGGGGGGATTGAGATTTCAACATATACATTTGGATGGGGTATACAATACAGCCCATAACACTCTCCTATTAACAACTCCCCCTTATTAAAACCTCCCTGTTTTAACTAGCACCTGACTCACTTCAGCAAAATGCTTAGCATATCCTTTCCTCCCAACTGGGAAATTTTTTTTCATCTTATTTTCATTTAGCTAACCCTTTATTTATCCTTTAGGTCTTAACCTAAATATCTCAAATGTCACTTCCTTAGGGAGGCCACTCCTTAACCCGCAGATTAGGTTCCTTGGTTCCTGCTCACCAAAAGAAAGTGAAGTCGCTCAGTGTCTGACTCTTTGTGGACCCCATGGACAGTAGTCTACCAGGCTCCTCAGTCCATGGGATTTTCCTGGCAAGAGTACTGGAGTGGGTTGCCATTTCCTCCTCCAGGGGATATTTCCAACCCAAGGATTGAACCCTGGTCTCCCGCATTACAGGCAGACACTTTACCGTCTGAACCACCAGGGACGTCCTGCTCACCAGGGCACCCTGCAATTCCTTTATTATGTGAAGGGATTTTTGGTCAGCTTTACTAATGTGCAATTGATACCTCGCCAATGTTAACTGTTTCAAGTTTTGACAAATTATATAATGATAGAACCACCACCACAATCATGATATAAAACATTTTTATTACCCTAAAAATAATCCCTTAAGCCCATTTACAATCAATACTCTCTAGCACAAGCAATCACTGGTCTATTTTCTATCACTATTGGTTTGCCTTTTCTAGAATTTCATATAAATGGAATCATACAGTATGTGGTCTTTCATGACTGCTTCCTTTCATTTACCATAATGCTTTTGACCAGCAGCCCACTGTTTTTTATTAGTGGAATTCCATCATATGGATATACCACAATTGGTTTAATCCATTTGAGAGTTAATAAACATTCTTGGTTATTTTTTCTTCCAGCTTCTGACTATTATAAATAGCAAAATTGGGTTGTCTTCAGTTTTGGCTTTTATAAATAGCTACTATTAATATTCACATGCAATTCTATGCTGACATGATTTTATTTTCTTGGATCATTACCCAAGAATGGAATGTTTGGGTCAACTAAGTCATTTCAGTCACATTCGACTCTCTATGACCATTTGGACTATAGTCTACCAGACTCCTCAGTCCATGGGATTCTCTAGGCGAGATTACTGGGGTGGGTTGCTATGCTCTCCTCCAGGGGATCTTCCCAACCCAGTGATCAAACTCATGTCTCTTATGCCTCCTGCATTGGCAGGCAGGTTCTTTATCACTAGTTCTACCTTGGAAGCTCCTAGGTCATATAATAAGCATACATTTCACCTTTTTAACAAAGTGTCAAATGTTTTTTCAAAGTGTACAATTTCACTTTTCCATTTGAGGTGTTTAAGTGTTAACATTTACTTCATGTCCTCACCAAAACTAAGCATTTTCAGTCATTAATTTTATTCATTCTAGTGGGTATTTTAGTGGTATTCATTGTGATTTTAATTTTCTTTTTCTTCATGACTAATGCTATTGAGTTTAATTCTCTCTTAAATACCTTTAAGTACTTGTAGAATGTCTGTCTTCTCTCCCTGCTAGACTGTAAACTTCATGACAGAAAAAAATGGTTTATTTCTTTTGTATTTTAAATTTCAGGACATCTATGCTCTTCATTCTTTAAAAATGTTTTAATAGAATATTTCAAAAATACAGAAAAATTGTGAATTACAAACACTGTGCATTCACAACGCACATGTAAGAATTATCAAGCCAAGCTTTTTGTGTTTAATCTTTACCACCTCCCAAATCACGCTGCCACCACACACACAAGAGATTCATTTTTAAAGAGGTCTGATACTGTATATTTCTTGCTCACAGATTTATCTCTAGTGTTTAGCATGATGCCCAAAATGGAAGGCACTCAATATTTATTTGAATGGCTAGATACTTTTTTATATTTAACTTAAAGACAGACCATTACTTTGAGTCAGTTGATTAATGGAGTTGAACTTTTTTTGGTAAATTTGAATAGAAATTTCATAAGCCATCTTTAAAAACTGTACCCATTCTCTCACTGTCAGAGGGATGATTAAAGCTCAGGAATATTGAAATTTCTTTAAGCTGATCAACATCCCTTGATTACTGGGACCAATATTTTTTGGCTGTGAGGGAGTATCTCTGGATAAATCAGCCATGAAAATGAATGGCCATTATGGTAAGTTTCTAGCTTTCAGAAGCTGTTTACTAAAGTCTGTGTTAGGTTGAATATTGAATAGTCCATCATACCAATAATGGGTTGAGAACAAAATTGACTCTGGTTTGATGTTCCTTTAATATATAAATTGTAAAACCTGCTGTGAGGATGGAATAAACAATCAGAATAGCCTGTAGCAGAAAAACATTCATAGACTGATGACTGGGCCAAAGTAAAGAAGATGTAAGTCAAATTTCTGCAGGCCACTTCATTCTAAGGCATAATTCACAACATAATGCTTCAAAAAATATGTTCTTCTATTGGTTAAGAGATAAATAAGACTGCCTGAGAAGTAAGACATGTAAATACATCTCCTGTATTCCCCCAGTTTGGTCCTACAATTAATCCTGAATCAAAATTCTTCTGAATCTTTTAGTGAGTTTGGGGAAAAAACAAAACAAAACAAAACACCTAAAAGAAAGGATTGGAGAAGGCAATGGCACCCCACTCCAGTACTCTTGCCTGGAAAATCCTAAGGGCGGAGGAGCCTGGTGGGCTGTAGTCCATGGAGTCGCGAAGAGTTGGACACGACTGAGTGACTTCCCTTTCACTTTTCTCTTTCATGCATTGGAGAAGGACACGGAAACCCACTCCAGTGTTCTTGCCTGGAGAATCCCAGGGACGGGGGAGCCTGGTGGGCTGCCGTCTCTGGGGTCGCACAGAGTCAGACACGACTGGAGCGACTTAGCAGCAGCAGCAGCAGCAGCAAAAGAAAGGATGTGCTTTTGAAAACCTAAGTCCTTGTGTGATAACCTCAGCTCTGTTTTCCCAAAGAGCGGTTAGATGACTCAAAAGGATTACTGACAGGTGGTCCTGACTCCCAGTTTGTTTTGTTTCTGTGACTCAGCCAAGGTAAGGTGTACACACTAACTGCAATAATTCCTTAATGCAGTTGGCTTTTCTATGCCGTCCACTGTGGAATATGGATGCAAAAATATCACATTTTAAAGCAGTAGTTTAACAGTTCCTGGTACCCTTATGTTGTGCTTAGATGCCAATGGCTCCATGAAGGTTACAGTTTAAAATTGCAATTATTTTAAAGTATGTCTCTTTGGTATAACACCAGTAAATTGGATTATGTTTTCTGAGCCTCCCAAGAGCATTAGCCAAAGCATATCTAAAGCTTTTCCACTGTTATAAATCATCTTTATAGGCTCACAGATATTTTATAATAAAAGTTGGGATTTCCCTAATCTTTTTAATGTGAAATTCATGTTTCGTTCTCTCCATTAATCCTTATCCCATTTCTGTGACTCCACTGACACATTAAATTTATCTAGGCTATCAGCCAAAGTGGAGTGCTTGTTTATTTTTTTTCTTAAAGTCCACCTCTTCATCCAAACTACCTACAGTAGATTAGATTCTATTCTGACCTTGTTTCAAGAAAGCAGGGAACTCAGTTACTCTGGATTGTGTGTGTGCAACTGTTAGTTGCTCAGTCGTTCCGACTCTTTGCAACCCCATGGACTGTAGCCCACCAGACTCCTCTGTCCATGCGATTCTCCAGGCAAGAATAATGCAGTGAGTTGCCATGCCCTCCTCCAGGGGATCTTCCTGACCCAGGGATTGAACTTAGGTCTGCTGCGTTGTAGGCAGATTCTTTACCATCTGGAAAGGAAAGGAAAGGGAAGGAAAGTGAAGTCGCTCATTCGTGTCCGACTCTTTGCGATCCCATGGACTGTAGCCTACCAGACTCCTCTGTGCATGGGATTTTCCAGGCAATAGTACTAGAGTGGGTTTCCATTTCCTTCTCCAGGGGATCTTCCTGACCCAGGGATCCAACCCAGGTCTCTCACTATGTAGACGCTTTACCATCTGAACCACCACCATCTGAGTCACCAGTAAATTTGTGTAGTGATAGGCTTATAGGTTCGGAGAAGGCAACGGCAACCCACTCCAGTACTCTTGCCTGGAAAATCAGACCATGACGTCACTAGGAGTGGGACATGATGGGGCGACTTCACTTTCACTTTTCCCTTTCATGCATTAGACAAGGAAATGGCAACCCACTCCAGTGTTCTTGCCTGGAGAATCCCAGGGACGGGGGAGCCTGGTGAGCTTCCGTCTATGGGGTCACAGAGTCGGACACGACTGAAGTGACTTAGCAGCAGCAGCAGCAGGCTTATAGGTTAACCACCTGTTTTGTTGGTGTTAACATAACTGGAAGCTTTTCTTTTCAGAAATGTATGTTAAAGATTGTGAGAAAAATAAGGAAAGACCTCTTTGTGTACTCAAAACTAACTGTGCTGTAACACTAGGGGACACTTTAAAAACTGCTCAGTCATCGGTAATTTGTAGTTTTCAGTGCTGGGTGTGTTCCCACACAATTATACAAAATCTTAAGAGTCAAGAAACCCCAGCAGCTCCTATGTTAGTGTGTTTTAATTCTGAGCTCTATTTATTTGACTTGGTAGAAACATTTCCAACCCTACCTGCGTGTGTGCTAAGTTGCTTCCATTGCATCCAACTCTTTGCGACCCCATGGGCTGTAATCCACCAGGCCTTGTGGAATTCTCCAGGCAAGAATGCTGGAATGGGTTGCCATGCCCTCCTCCAAGGAATCTTCCCGACCCAGAGATCCAACCTATATCTCTTAAGTATCCTGCACTAGCTGACAAGTTCTTTACCACTAGCACCACCTGGGAAACCCTCTCCAACACTACCCCAGAGTAAAAGAAGTGGGAAAAATGAGAAGTATGCCACTTGAAGACATCAGTCACCACTTATAGTTTATATGACATTTTGCTATTATTTTTGTAAAATAAAGTTACCAAAAATTAACTGTAATTTTATTTAAACATTTTTTCTTTTGGCAAATAAATCTGTATTAATACACTGCAGATATTTTTGATAAGAGAGTCACAGAGCAATTCTAATTAAACTTCTTGAATTCCTTTCAAGTAAAGTTTAGAAGTCCCCTTTATATGTACTTGGAAAGAGAAAAGGAACTTGATTGTGATATACTATTCCAAGAAAAAAAAAAAATAGGATGTGATGAATTGAGAAACCAAATCACACTCTTTCAATGGAATGTGGCAAAGATCAATTGACTAGTAAAGAATTAGGAAAAAAAGAGCCTGAACATAAACAAGGCATAATGGAAACCAATCAGATTAATTAGACATCAGTCTTACTATTACATTTCACAGCAAATGTAGAACTAAAAACAGTAAGACACCTGTTTTGTTTAAATAAAAGCTGGATTTTACAGACATGGTTTAAGAGGCAGAGGGCAACATCAAATCATCTCTCTTCATGTGGCTTCACTCACTGGGGAAGCATCTAGATTTTCTGAGGGTGGGACGATTCCACTCGGGAAAAGAGACAACTGAAAAGAGCTCAACAATGAATGAAGACAAAACACCAAAGCCAGATGTCTCCTTCTTCTGGATGCTTCTATTCCAAAATATTTGGAAAGCATATCTCTCTTTTCATAATTTTCCAGTTTTACTCAAAATGAATATAAAACAAGGTTTAATGCAACATATTACTCAAGAACACTGTGTAAGCAAGGATTTATGAGTCCTCAGAATGACTTCCTTTATTGTTTCCCTCTTTTATGTGAAAAAAAAAGAAAAGAATTCTGAGAGTTGCAAAGGGGGTTTGAAATGACTTGTTTGTTAAGCCCCTTACTATAGGACCAGAGTCTAAACCCAGCTATATATTTATGAAAGACAAAGGCAAGCTTCAAAGTTTCCTCTAAGCACCAACACGAATGCTATTCTGGCTGCATTTAATTGGGGATTAATAGAGAATGCAGAAATTACATCACATTATTAAGGAACCATTCCACCCCCTGAAAGATAAGGTGCTTTTCTGATGAAAATAAGCAGAGTACATTGAAATTTTTTTAAAAAACAAAGCTCATCCTAATGAAAATAGAGAAATACCATTTAATTAATCCATTAAATTTTCAAGAATAAAGGCCTTTTTATTCATTATTCTAAAAGTCAAAATCTCCATTTCAATGGAGGGTTTTTAAGGGGAGGTAGAAGAAAGTTCTAATGAATATTTATATCTACTTCTCTCTGGATTTGCTTGGTGACAGGACACAGAACATTTTTATATGCTTTTTAAACAGTGCATGGAACCTCACGTGAAAAATAGGATTGGCATCACACTCATGCTGGGATTGGATGTACTTTAACAGGCCATTTCAAAGATCTTAAAAGAATCAAGCTTGTTCACAGTAACAAACCATTTTCTTTCCCTCCAAGACGACAGAGCAAAACCAGTAGTCATTTCATTGCAGACTAATTGAACCTAAGGTATTAGATTTAAGTCTGTGGAGTGTTTGAATCAGCAGCAGTCATGAAAAATCCAGCATCTGATTATTCCTCCTGTCCGTCAAAAGGCTTCCCTGGTGGCTCAGTGGATAAAGAACCCGCCTGCAATGCAAGAGACAAGGGTTCAACCCATGGGTCAGGAAATTCCCCTGGAGAAGGAAATGACAACCCACTTCAGTATTCTTGCCTGGGACTTCCTGTGGGCAGAGAAGTCTGGCAGGCTATAGTACATATGGTTGCAAAAGAGTCAAACATGACTTCATGACTAAACCACCACCACCATCAAAAATCCAGTAAGTATTTATTGAACACTAGTGTATGTGTGAGAGTTGGACCATAAAGAAGGCTGAGTGCCAAAGAGTCGACGCTTTTGAACTGTGGTGCTGGAGAAGATTCTTGAGAGTCTCTTGGACAGCAAGGAAATCAAATCTGAATATTCAATGAAAGGACTAATGCTGAAGCTGAAGCTCCAACACTGGCCACATGTTGTGAAGATCCGACTCATTGGAAAAGATCCTGAGGCTGGGAAAGATTGAAGGCAGGAGGAGAAGGGGGCAACTGAGGATGAGATGGTTGGATGGCATCATCGACTCAATGGACATGAGTTTGAGCAAACTCTGGGAGATAGTGAAAGGCAGGGAAGCCTGGTATGCTGCAGTCCATGGGGTCACCAAGAGTCAGACATGACTAAGTGACTGAACAACAAGTGTACATGGATACTGAGGACACAGCAGTGAATGAATCCTCAGTTCTGCCCTCAACTTCCAGCCCCCTTCCCCCCTCGTTTGTCTTGTTCTTTAGGATCTAGGGAAGAATTCTAAAACCTGTTTTTGCAAGAATCTCAAGTGATGCTAACAGATCTAAAAACATAATCACCCAGGTGGTGTCGGTGGTAAAGAATTCACTTGCCAATACAGGAGACACAAGATATGAGGGTTCGATCCCTGGGTTGGGAAGATCCCCTGAAGAAGGAAACCTACTTAGAAAGAAAACCCACGGTATTCTTGCCTGGAAAATTCAACAGACAGAGGAGCCTGGAGAGCTACAGTTCATGGGGTCACAAAAAGTTGGACACAACTGAGTGACTAAACAACAATCGCCCATGTGGATGACATATACACCTTTTAGTTTTCAGCTCAAGTAAAGCTTATACAGAGAAACTTTCTAGACCTTCCTTCAAACACATAACTTGATAAATCTGTCAGACTTTCCTAAACTCCAGTATTCTGTAAAAATATTTCCCTCCATTTAATTTAATTAAAGGAGAGATAATGACTGAGAAATGTTGGAGGTATATCCCCAGCGGCCAATAATAAAACCTCTGAAGGATCCTGATTGTTGTGCTAATTACCATCAAATTAGTTCCCATTGTTCTTACAAGCAGCCAAACGACCAGAAACCAACAGAACCAAAGCTCTGTTGGAATTTTCTCTTCTTATATTGGAGTTTCGTCCCTTAAGAACTTTCAATCATGGTGTAGGTATGGAGACCTATTTCTCTGCTCTGTGAGAAAGAACAATGTGGGCATGATGATAAATTTGTTCACTTATCTGACAAATATTTATCAGGTGCCTGCAGCATACCAGGCAGTGTTCTAAGTGCTGGGGGAACTTTGAAACTTTGAGTCTAGAGTAGAAGTGAAGTCAGAGAATAAATAAGTAAGCAAGTGGGTGAATGAGGGTATTTCAGAGAATCAGACATAACATCAAGAAAAGAAAAGAGGGTGAAATGGGGTAAAGTTACCAGGCTCAGGGGATGGGGGAGTTCTTTAGCTCAAATGATCAAAAAAGGCCACTTGAAGGGATCTGACACTAGCCTCAGAACTAGAAGAAACTCTGAGGTGGAGGCAACTTGACAAACTAGAGAAGTAAGAGAATGCTTCATCTGAGACCCACAGGGCCATTGAACTTGCGCAGACTAATTCCACTTGGTCATGAAGGGATATGGGGCAGGGTGGGGGAGACCACAGTGCCAGATGTGGCTGCTCCAAGAGAAGCCAGAGATTTTTATTTCAAAGAAAATTGCTTTCAAAATACTGTCAAATAAAATTTAAAATATTTTGCCAATTAATACTATAAGTCCATGGGATCAGGGTAGAGGGCTGCCTGTACTTTGAATCTCTACTCTACATATTTCTTTGGGTCCATATTACTTAGGGATAGTAAAGTAATGCTCAAAATTCTCCAAGCCAGGCTTCAGCAATACGTAAACTGTGAACTTCCAGATGTTCAAGCTGGATTGAGAAAAGGCAGAGGAATCAGAGATCAAATTGCCAACATCTGTTGGATCATCGAAAAAGCAAGAGAGTTCCAGAAAAACATCTATTTCTACTTTATTGACTATGCCAAAGCCTTTGACTGTGTGGATCACAATAAACTGTGGAAAATTCTGAAAGAGATGGGAATACCAGACCACCTGACATGGAACAACAGACTGGTTCCAAATAGGAAAAGGAGCACGTCAAAGCTGTATATTGTCACCCTGCTTATTTAACTTATATGCAGAGTACATCATGAGAAATGCTGGGCTAGAAGAAGCACAAGCTGGAATCAAGATTGCTGGGAGAAATATCAATAACCTCAGATATGCAGATGACACCACCCTTATGGCAGAAAGTGAAGAGGAACTAAAGAGCCTCTTGATGAAAGTGAAAGAGGAAAGTGAAAAAGTTGGCTTAAAGCTCAACATTCAGAAAACGAAGATCATGGCATCCGGTCCCATCACCTCATGGCAAATAGATGGGGAAACAGTGGAAACAGTGTCAGATTTTATTTTGGGGGGCTCCAAAATCATTGCAGATGGTGATTGCAGCCATGAAATTAAAAGACACTTACTCCTTGGAAGAAAAGTTATGACCAACTTAGATAGCATATTCAAAAGCAGAGACACTACTTTGCCAGCAAAGGTCCATCTAGTCAAGGCTATGGTTTTTCCTGTGGTCATGTATGGATGTGAGAGTTGGACTGTGAGGAAAGCTGAGCACCGAAGAATTGATGCTTTTGAACTGTGGTGTTGGAGAAGACTCTTGAGAGTCCCTTGGACTGCAAGGAGATCCAACCAGTCCATTGTGAAGGAGATCAACCCTGGGATTTCTTTGGAAGGAATAATGCTAAAGCTGAAACTCCAGTACTTTGGCCAACTCATTCGAAGAGTTGACTCATTGGAAAAGACTCTGACACGGGGAGGGATTGGGGGCAGGAGGAGAAGGGGACCACAGAGGATGAGATGGCTGGATGGCATCACTGACTCGATGGATGTGAGTCTGAATGAACTGCGGGAGTTGGTGATGGACAGGGAGGCGTGGCATACTGCGATTCATGGGGCTGCAAAGAGTCGGACACGACTGAGCGACTGAACTGAACTGAATAAAAATGTAGCTCAGTGGTAGGGCACAGGTTTTGCATGTACGTGGCCCCAGGTTCAATCCCCAGCATCTCCAGTTTCTTACTCAGTATACCCACTTAGTGGTATTTTGGGGGCTTCCCTCGTGGCTCAGTCAGTAAAGAATATGCCTTCAATGCAGGAGACCCAGGTTTGATCCCCGGGTCAGGAAGATCTCCTGGAGAAGGAAATGGCAACCCACTCCAGTATTCTTGCCTGGAGAATCCCACAGATAGAGGAGCCTGGTGGGCTACAGTCCATAGGGTCTCAGGATTTGGACACAACAGTCACTAAACCACCAACACCAATCTCATAAAATAATCTGGCAAAAAATATTAATGGCAGATGAAGACATATCTTCTAGAGATGATATTTACAGTTTGGCTGGGACGTCCCTTAAAATGTGAGCTGTAAGACATGGCTGGAAGGAGATTGTTGATCTAGAGTGGTCTGGCTCACTCTCTCTTAAGTCACAGCTATAGACCTCCACCCACTTTATCTCTTGTAATGCTCCTTCTACCTGTGGACACAAAAACAATGGGAACTAAACTGATGGTAACTAGCTTGATGATTAAGATTGTTCAGAGTTGTGTTTGTTTTTTTTTTTTTTTTTAGTGGATCACTATAAGTATCTTTCCAACTGTGTTACCTTCTTGGTCATCTCCTCCCTTATGGTTTAAATAAAAGTGGAAGGAAAGAAAATAAAAGTTGGACACAGGTTACTTGGTTTAATAAGGAAATATTATGTAGATATTGTCAATAATCCTTAATGAAACTAAAACATATGCTTTATAGCAAGAAGCAAATGATATTTAACTGTAGCATTTTCAGTTTTGCTTCTTTTTAGGTTTACTTGGAATCATTTTCCATTGCCTCTTTTATCTGTCTAACTCCTTCATCATGTCTTAGCATAAATGTCAGACCTTGGCTCTGATTCTTGGAAAAAATCATGTCACATAGTGTTAATGCCTCACCATTTCTAAGTAGAGCCTGTACTCTTCTCAACTTAAAGCACAGAAAACATCATAAGTAATTTTCTATTAGTTCTTTCTTTTAAACTATCTTTAAACTGAGAGCAATTTTAGGTTTACAAGAAGATTGAGAGGAATGTACACAGATTTCTCATATGTTCTCTGCCCCCTAAATATGCACAGCCCCCTCTCCCCCATTAGCTACATCTTTCACTAGAGGGACACATCTATATTTTTTTAAGCAAGGCTGAATGCATGAACTTGTCATCATCACCCAAAGTCTGCACTCTACCTTAGGGTTCACTCTTGGTTTTGTACGTTCTATGGATCTGAACAAAAGTATAATAGTGTGTATTCATCATTATAGTATCATCCCGAGTATATATTTTTATTGCCCTAAAAATCCTCTGTGCTCTGCCTAGTCATCTCTTCTCCTCCTCTAACCCCCTCATAACCACTGATCCTTTTACTGTCTCCATAGATTTGCCCTTTTCAGAATGTCATGGAATTGGAATCATATAAAATAATTTAAATTGGTTCCTTTCACTTAGTAGTATGTATTTAAGCTTCCTTTATGTGTATTCTTAGCTTGAAAGCTCATTTCTTATTGCTGAATAACATTCCATTGTCTGGCTACACTGTGTGGATCACAATAAACTGTGGAAAATTCTGAAAGAGATGGGAATACCAGACTACCTGACCTGCCTCTTGAGAAACCTGCATGCAGGTCAGGAAGCAACAGTTAGAACTGGACATGGAACAACAGACTGGTTCCAAATAGAAAAGGAGTACATCAAGGCTGTATATTGTCACCCTGCTTATTTAACTTATATGCAGAGTACATCATGAGAAATGCTGGGCTGGAGGAAGCACAAGCTGGAATCAAGATTGCCTGGATAAATATCTGTAACCTCAGATATGCAGATAACACCACCATTATGGCAGAAAGTGAAGAGGAACTAAAGAGCCTCTCGATGAAAGTGAAAGAGGAGAGTGAAAAAGTTGGCTTAAAGCTCAACATTCAGAAAATGAAGATCATGGCATCTGGTCCCATCACTTCATGGCAAATAGATGGGGAAACAGTGGAAACAGTGACAGACTTTATTTTTGGGGGCTCCAAAATCATTGCAGATGGTGATTGCAGCCATGAAATTAAAAGATGCTTACTCCTTGGAAGGAAAGTTATGACCAACATAGACAGCATATTAAAAAGCAGAGACATTATTTTGCCAGCAAAAGTTTGTCTAGTCAAAGCTATGTTTTTTTTTCCAGTAGTCATGTATGGATGTGAGAGTTGGACTATAAAGAAAGCTGAGTGCCAAAGAATTGATGCTTTTGAACTGTGGTGTTGGAGAAGACTCTTGAGAGTCCCTTGGACTGCAAGGAGATCCAACCAGTCCATTCTACAGGAGATCAGTCCTGGGTGTTCATTGGAAGGACTGATGCTGAAGCTGAAACTCCAATACTTTGGCCACCTGATGTGAAGAGCTGACTCATTGGAAAAGACCTGATACTGGAAAAGATTGAAGGCAGGAGGAGAAGGGGACGACAGAGGATGAGATGGTGGGATGGCATCACCAATTCAATGGACATGAGTTTGGGTGGACTCTAGGAGTTGCTGATGGACAGGGAGGACTGGTGTGCTGCTGTTCATGGGGTCTCAAAGAGTTGGATGCGACTGAGTGACTGAACTGAACTGAACTACAGTATATTTATCTGTTCATCTGCAATAGGACATCTTGGTTCCTTGTAAGTTTTGGCAATTATAAATAAAGTCTCTATAAATACCTACGTGCAGGTTTTTGTGCGGATATAGTTTTCAACTCTTTTTGGTAAATACTGAGGAGCACAGTTGATAGCGTAGTAAAAATATGTTTAGTTTTGTTTCTATTTGTTTTGTAAAGAAAAAAATTGACAGTCTTCTACGTATTCCCATAAGTAAATACAGTTTTTCTTCCATTATTTTCAATTTTATAGCTTCTGGATGACTTCTGAAACATTTGATCCAAGTTTTGTTTTTCTTTTTATTTTTAAACATGTCAGATCTAGAGAAATTGATGAAAATTACTTATATTCTAAAATTTCTTAAATAATGTCACCTTTCTTTGTAAAGCACTATTAAAATAATTGAGTAAAAACTATCCAGGATAACTAATTTATAAAACAAATTATTTACATTATAAATATATTTAATAATTGAAATAATTACCCCATTTAGATTTTAGTTTATGATGAAAGAGGAGAAAAAGGAAAGTGAAAAAAGAAAACAAGAAAGAGGAAGAAAGGAAAAGAGTATCAGACATCTTTTTTGAGGAAACTTTCTGTTCACCAAGGACAGATAGCATTGGTTAAGGGCAACGGGATCTTCCATCACACTAATGACAGTGATGATAACGGTGATGATGAGGATAAGGATAAAAATCTGCCCTGTGGCTAGAAAGCTACCACGTGAACCAATTCATTTTGAATGAAAATCTAGGACCACCTCCTATGAGATTACACACAGGTATGAAAATCACCCTCAACTCAAAAGTCTTAACTGATTTTAGTTTCTTTGTTCTAGCTGATTGCTTTTCACTTTTCTATATTTTCATTGTCATTCTTGAGACCAGGAGAGGAGCTAGAACAATAATGACCTGAATGCAACCACTTCCAAATTGCTTTTTTTTTTTTTTTAATTTTGAAAATCTTAGTGCTCTGAAGAGGTTTAAATACATTATATTGATTCAGGGAGAAAGTATCCTCTGCATAGACTTTCCTTTCCAAGAAACTGAAGAGAAATGTTTGTTTTTGAACAATGCCTTTTGACCTCTCTGTCATACTGTCTGTTTGGACATATAATAGGCTTCAGGCTGTTCTTTCTGCAAAATGAGCCTGTACTGAAGTTAGATCTTGGTTTAAAGAAAGACTTTGTACTGTTTAGAGAAGCTGGAATCTGGATGGGAGCTGTGGGTGTGGACTTGCTTGTGGGATGGAGCCGTCAGGCAGGTTTGGATCTTGCCTAAGGAAGCAGATATTTAAGGTCCTGATCTTTTTCCAGCTTGGATGCTGAGGAGTATTTAATTGTTAAGTCACATCTAGATTATAAACAAGTATAGAACTTCTCTGGTGGTCCAGGGGTTAAGAATCCACCTGCCAATGCAAGAGACACAGGTTCCATCCCTGGTCCAGGAAGATCCCACATGCTGTGGAGCAACTAAGCTCCTGTGCCACAACTACTGAGCCTGCCCACTAAAGACTGCAAGCTGAAACTATGGAAGTCTTCCTGCCCTAGAGCCCGTGTTCTGCAACAAGAGGAGTCACTGCAACGAGAAGCTCACAACTAGATGGCAGCCCCCACTCTGCAACTAGAGAGAGTCCACGTGTAGCAAAGACCCAGCACAACCATAAAAAATGTAAACAAATAGCTGAGTGAACCCGGCACTCAGCTCCCAGACTTCCTGTGCATGGTTTCTATAAGCTCTCAAAAAACCCTCCTAAATTTCCCATATTCAAACTACCACCATTTTATCACCAAAGAACTACTTATCATTCCTTCCTTCAGCATAAAAAAAACCTGCTCCATAATCTAACCAATGTGCTCCATCCAGCGATTAAAACACCTGATGGGAGGAACTTCCATTTCCTTCTTTATCCACACATGCTAGTGTCAATACCCTTCTTCTAAGCAACAAGTTCTCATTTCTCAACCTCAAGCTTTTTGTCTCATCCTTATCACAGGAAATGACAATGATGTAATGAGCATGAGACCAATTAATTGTTAGCTATTGGGAAATATATAATACCTGAAAGTATTTTGTTTACTCCAAGTTAGGGTTAGGATGCATATGGTTTAGTCACTAAGTTGTGTCTGATTTGAGACTCCATGGACAGTAGCCTGCCAGGCTCCTCTGTCCATGGGATTTTCCAGGCAAGAATACTGGAATGCGTTGACATTGCATATAATTAGTGGTATTTGACATAATTAATATTATGTGATATTTTATTGCCCTCTAAATAATCCCCCATGTAACCATATAATTTTAAAAAGATTTGAAGTAATTTAATATGTTATTACCCTCATCGTAAACGATTGCCCATAAAGTTTTTGAATGGTTTTGGGAGTGTAAAGGAGCATTACGAGTAACCAAGCTCAGTCCAAGGATGTAAGCCAGGACTGTCCTGTGCAAAACAGCATGCGTGTTCTCCCTGCTTCTCAAACACATTCTCAAGCTAAAGAAGAGTTAAGTTTCCTCAGCCAAGCAGGCAACGAGTTCATATTTGAAAGCAAATAAAACAATCAATTCCCAAACCCCTCAAATAGCAAAACCCTGTCTACTCAAATTTTCAGTATCAATAACTTCCTCCAGTGTGCATGTAACTAGACCATACTACATCACTACTTCACCAAAACAGAGGGACAATGTAGCAAGAACTTCTTGTTCTGCTCTCTCCACCACTCTTTTCCACTATCTGAAAATATCACTTGCACATTTGTTTTCCAGTTTGCTTTCTGTCCCCTACTTCTCCCCAACCGCCCATGTGAGCCCCATAAATATTTTTTCTTGTTTATTGCTGTCTTCCTACTGCCCAGAACATATTAGGTGCTCAACAAATATTTGTTGAATGAATGAATGATGAAAGTCCATATGCACTAAGTATTATTCAATGAAAAGCTGAAAAGGAGATAGACAGGATGATATTCTTGGCAAGGTTTTGTAGGGCCACAATTTTCAGTGTCTCTTAGGGCAGGTAAAGAATGAAATGACTACAGAAGAAATCCTTTTGCCTACAACATGGGGGCTGTGGGCGCTGTGGTCCACTGAAACCTGCAGCTGTCCACCAGCTCTAGCCAGTAGCTGAGCTAAATAAATAACGGTGGAGAGTCCAGTGCTATCAGATCTTGCAAGTTTTCAAGACCAGAAATTTGAATCTCAAGTCAATACCTAGGATGCAATGTGTTGGCTTTCTAATCTTTAATCTTTTCTATAACACTGTGTAGATTAAGTGAAACCTATCTCATGTAGAAACTGGCTTTTCAGCTGCACATTTTTGACCTCTGGTGGAATCCTAATTCCATCCACTGAAATTCACTAGGATGAATTAATTCTTCTTTCCTGATATAAATAATGCTGAGAGTATCATCCCTCTTATTCTCAATTTCAAAACAATGACTTTTGTTGCATCAATATATTTGTAGCTATTAACTGCCAGAACTTGGATATTTGACTGTCGGATGAAAAGGGACTTACCTATAAGATACTTGACTTTGAGAATAGATCATTATTTATAAACATCTCCCTTCTCAACATGACAAAATCATTTATGTCTCCCCTCTCAAAATAACAAAATTATTTTAAAAATTATCATGAAATAAAACAGTAGCTAGAAAAGCAACAGAAACTGAAGATTTATCTTATGTATTGAATTTATTATCTTATTTATTGAATTTATCTTATTTATTGAATTTCACATAGTTATGCCAGTAAAAAACAGAAAATTAATAAATTTAGAGAATAAAATCATGTTCAACAAAGAAAAGAGTAGTGGATTGATACTTTTTAATGATCTGATCTTAATTCCTTGTTTGTTAGAAAAAGGGAAAAAACACCTTTCTAGTTGGGCTAATCTCTGGGTCAGGAAGATCCCCTGGAGAAGGGAATGTCTACCCATTCCAATATTCTTGCCTGGAGAACCCCATGGACAGAGGCTACTGTCCATAAGGTTACAACTAGTTAGACATGACTGAGCAATTTGCTGCTAAATGAATGACACACTTTCTATGCTCAAGCCTTATCTTCTGCAAATGTATCAATGACTTCATCAAAATAATTTTTGTGCATTTAAGTTCATTAGCAAGTGTAGCCAGTAATCTATCTTTGCTCACAGCTGATCAAAGAACACTTTAATTTTAATGTCAAACTAGTTTCCTCACTCAGAGCAACAGTTACATAGGCAGGAAAAGCCTTAAAATTTTTTTGGCATAGATTTCTAAAAATTTCATTCCACAATAAATTTAGCTAAGTCAATACTCATCGCATCTTTTATTTCTGTGGGATTGATACTGGCAGCCTTTAGATGTTTATGTAGTCAAAACTTTTTGAACATAAAAACCTGAGGAACCTACATAGAATGACAGAATTGAAATAAAAAATGCCCTTTATTCATCTTTACAATTACAGTGTTATCATTATTTATTTAAAACCTACTGTTTAAATGCTGGAATATATAATTTCAGAGGCATCGGAGGCAAAATCCCACTGAGGCAAATTGAAAGGATTCTGAACTCTCTTCATCGTATAACCCAGTTTTCTCCAAATTTTCCTTCATGTAGAATACAATATTTATCAAAGGATAAATAATTTAACTTCTAATTTGAAGTTTTTATATGTATTATTAAAACTTAGTAACCACACCAATTGTTTAGAACTTATATGGCAAAAAATGGTGTTGGGCAGGAGTATTTTATCACTGATGTTTGGAGTTGCTGGAACTAGATGAAATTTTTAAGAGTCTTTAAGTGTTTCTATCATTATTTTAAAATTCCTAATCTCATCATAACCTCAGATATGCAAAAGACACCACCCTTATGGCAGAAAGCAAAGAAGAACTAAAGAGTCTCTTGATGAAAGTCAAAGAGGACAGGGGAAAAGTGAAAGTGAAAGTGAAGTCACTCAGTCGTGTCCGACTTTTTACGACCCCATGGACTGTAGCCCACCAGGCTCCTCCATCCATGGGATTCTCCAGGCAAGAACACTGGAGTGGGTTGCCATTTCCTTAAAAGTTGGCTTAAAACTCAACATTCCGAAAACTAAGATCATGGCATCCAGTCCCATCAATTCACGGCAAATAGATGGGGTAACAATGGAAACAGTGACAGACTTTACTTTTTTGGGTTTCAAAATCATTGCAGATGGTGACTGCAACCACAAAATTAAAAGATGCTTGCTTTTTGGAAGAAAAGCTATAACCAAACTAGACAGCATATTAAAAAGCAGAGACATTACTTTGCTGACAAATGTCCACCTAGTCAAAGCTATGGTTTTTCCAGTAGTCATGTATCAATGTGAGATTTGGACTATAAAAAGAGCTGAGAGCCGAAGAATTGATGCTTTTAACTGTGGTGTTGGAAAAGACTCTTGAGAGTCCCTTGGACTGCAAGGAGATCCAACAAGTCCATCCTAAAGGAAATCAGTCCTGGGTGTTCATTGGAGGAACTGATGTTGAACCTGAAACTCCAATACTTTGACCACCTAATGCGAGGAACCAACTCATCAGAAAGGACTCTGAAGCTGGGAAAGATCGAAGGCAGCGGGAGAAGAGGATGACAGAGGCTGAGATGGCTGGATGGCATCACCAACTTGATGGACATGAGTTTGAGTAAACTCTGGAAGTTGGTGATGGACAGGGAGGCCTGGCATGCTGCAGTCCATGGGGTTGCAGAGCTGGACACGATTGAGCAACAGAATTGAATTTCATCTGCATGAGGTAGACAGATTTTCACTGCCACTTTTGAAAGGTCACAGGAAAGCAGTAGTAAGCAGAGGGAGGAAAAGAAATACATGAGAAAGAGTATGATATACTCGCAAGATCTTTCCCACATGCTCCCTCTCCACTTTTCCAGGAGATATTTGCAGACTGTCTCATGTTTACTCTCTGAATCTGATGCCTACAAATGCTAAGGTAAGTCATTGTTTTTATTTAAAGAAGGATTCACTAAGGATGCTGAATAAGTGAGCTCTTGTACCCCTCATCTCCCTGGAAGTCATTTTAATCCCCTTTATTCCCCAGGGGCTTAATTCAGGGCCACCATTGCCTGCATTTGAACTCAGAGCTCCGTAACCTAGTATTGCCCAATGCTCAGCCAGCCAAATGCTGAAATGTCAACACCTGCAGCAGAGAAGGGGTTTATTCATGAAGCAGATAACTGAGAAGATGGAAGAACAAATCTCGCCTTTCTAAAGTCGAGGGGCTCTGGGTATTTATGGGATGAAGCTGAGGCTGGGGAGCATGGAGAAAGGGAACTGGAGATAGGAAAAGCTGAAGGAATCATTGGTCTGCACAGGCACAACAAGATATAGTTGTCTTCACAGGATGCCCCTCCAGAAAAATGGCAGCAGAAACTTGCTCTGAGGGCAGAGCTCAGGGTTCTATGACTTCAAAAGGTCACCGAGCCGTCACTCTCAGAGTTAGAGGGCCCGTGGTCCTAACTGGTCTTAACCAGCTGAAGCTCAAACTAGACACAGCTGAGTCCTAGCACCTGCAAATCAACTGGGCAAACCTCTTGTTTGCAGGTGATGCTTGAATGTCTTTTGAAGCAAAAATTAAAGCCAGCTTGAGCAGCAAGCCAGGTACCAGGTATAATGGATATTACTGATGATTACCATTAGTTTTACCCTTGCTTTTATTTCAGCTGTTTCTGATCTCTAAGCATGTTTATCTTGTTTTTGAAACCAGTTACGGTTTGTTGTATCTTTTGCGTTTTATCTGTTATTCTATTTTTGCAGTAAAGGTTAGTCCAGCAGAGCTTGGACTGCGAGCCAGCTTCTCTATATTCCATTGGCAGATACATATATGTGCCTGTCTGTAATGTTATTTAAAACTCTAAAAAGTTCTGGAAGGAAATGCACTAAATTCATGATGGTTCTTTTCTCTGGGGAGATGAGGATGCTCAAACTGGAAGCAGTGTCAAAATCACTTTTATCTGTACTATTTTTAAGGAAGACTATAGAAATATTAATTCAGTAGTTTAAAATTCACTTAAACATAAATGAAATAAAACATAATGAGGAATGAGGGGAGATATTTTATAAATAACTGTTGCTTTATTCTTTTCAGATTTTAACTTAGAAGCATGATTTTTACCTTTATTAAACCTCAGTCCATCTATTTACATGATGTTACTTTAATGGAGCCTTAAAAATATTAAAAATATATATCATTGTTGTACTTTTTATTAAAATGTTTACATTTTAAAAATAGAAAAATTATTCACAAAGAACAACTTACTGAAATATTGTTATGAACCATTTACTCTTCTGGTACTAAAATCTACAGAGATAAAAGTATACATCTGGGTTGCCATTTTTCTGAAAGTAATCAATTTACTAAGAAAACTCATTTCTCTGCAGTAGTTCTTACTCACTGATACATAACATAATGCCTTAATGCCTTAACTGGATTGTTAGGTAGGATTTAAATGATTCACATGTGATGCTGAGACAAAGCCTCTTCTCTAAGAACAGCTCAACATGATTCATACTCTGCTATATTTTAAGAAAACAAGAAAGAATAGAGCAATGACTATGAAAGCAGATGGGACAAATACTTTAGAAGATGTCTCAGCACCTGTAAGTGCTGTAGAACCACCTGGCTAAAGAAGCAAAAGAATGTTCATCATAATAGTCTTATATAGCGGAGTGGTTGGAAAGAGCTTCTTTTGGAAAATGACCCCAAACTAACTCAGCAGTGTCTGTGGTGTCCTCCTCTTGACTATTGCAGTTGGGTGCATTTCCATTGTTAATAAAGCTCCATTAGTTTTAAAATATAGTTTTAAAAGAAAAAGAATGTGAGGGTATAACTTGATTTCCACATCATTTAAAACCACTGTTTGATGTCTCAAAAGGCTCTTCTTTCCAAATCTGATATTAGTGACAGGATTATAATACACATTTTCAAGGGGTATTAGTACCTTGGATCTATATTGCAGCAATACAATATGTAATTCTATCTATGGAACCAAAGACTAGTATAAATTTATTAAGACTGGGGAGTTTTATATTATTTTTGAAATCTTTTTGATAAGATATCAGTTATCCATTGCAGATAGAACCATGGATTTTAACCTTGGTTGCACATTGGAAACCTTTTAAGACTCCCAGTGGCTACAACATACCCTGACCAATTGTATCAAAATTTCTAGAAAAGGTGAAGCTCTGAAGTCAGTGTAATTTCCCTGGGTAATTTCTATGTGCAGTTCAAATTGAGAATCATATACCATAATGGAAAATACATGCCTAAAATAATGTTCTCCTTATAAAATATGAGTTTTACTCAGATTCTGTTGAGAGGAAAGTTGAAACAGGGTTTTTAGGAATTATATTAATACCTTCATCTGTCCATCTATCCACTGATTTATTCAACAAGCACTTACTAAGTTCTGATATGTGCCAAATTTGGCTTAGTTTTAATTTAATTTAGGGTAATTATTTTTTTAAAGGCAAGACTATACTTATCCTTTCCTGGGAGATTTTAATCTGAAGAAATAAAGTGAAGGGACAGTTTTGTGACAATTGGGGCTCAGACTGAGGTGGAAATGATTTTGTTGACTAGAGAGCTTCTGTTTTGACACTTTTCTCTTTGAACAGACACTTTAAGGCAGTGGTCCCCAATCTTTTGGCACCAGGGACCAGTTCTATGGAAGATAGTTTTTTCCATGGGGCATGGGGGGGGGGGGAATGGTTCAGATGGTAATGTGAATGATGGGGAGTGGCAGAGAGGTGAAGCTTCGCTCACTTGTCTGCCTGCCCATCCACCGGCCGCTCACCTCATGCTGTGCAGCCTGGTTCTTAAAAGGTGGCTGACTGGTAGTGGTCCCAGGTCAGGGGGTTGAGGACTCTAGCTTTGAGGAGAATGGAATGAATAAAATCTAGTTAAAAGGGTTCCTGGAATCAACAAAGTACAAGGGCTTCCCTTGTGCCTCAGTCCACCTATCAATGCAGGAGACACGGTTTCAATCCCTGGGTCGGGAAGATCCCACATTCCACAAAGCAACTAAGCCCATGAGCCACAACTCTTGAGCCTTTGCTCTGGAGCGCCTGCTCCACAAGAGAGGCCCACACAACGATGAACCCAGCATAGCCAAAAATACATAAAATTATATATAAAAAAGATCTAGTCTCTCAAATTGTTCAAAACTGCAGAAAGTTTGTAAAACTGTTATGTGAAAATACTCATGTCCATAGAAAAATTTGATTTTAAGATTTTCCTTTTGAAGAGGCACTGTGAGCAAAAATGTTCTTCAGTTTGCATTTATTACTGGTCTTGATAGCTGGAACCGAGCCAGGGCACCAACAGTCCACTAGAGCTATTATTTGCACAGAACTTACCATAGGGTCTCTTCTAAGCACCCGTCTTGCTGTTCACGCTGTTGCTGAACCCAGGGTAGGCATGGAGTAAGCTGGGAAACTGGAAGAAGATTCAAGGAGCCATAGGAACCATAGACGTGTTTATTCTCTAATGGCTGGTGCAGCTGCCAGAACGCAGCCATGCTGTATTCTCTGATGGCAGCACACGCAGCCATAATGCAGCCACAAGGGCTTTTCAGGTAGGTTTACAGAACATAATTGTCCCGTGGCCAATCGAGAGCATCCTGAGGCACATGCGCAGTGCTATAAGTGAGCTCAGCTGTTACCACGTAGTCGGGTGTAAGCGAGAGGATGTCCGGCGAGAGAGCCTGACCACCTCTATCTTGGCTAATTCGTTCTTTTCCTACAGCACCAAGAAAGAAAGAGAGCGAAAGAAAGAGAGAAAGAAAAGTCGCTCAGTCGTGTCCAACTCTTTGCGACCCCATGGACTGTTGCCTACCAGGCTCTTCCGTCCATGGGATTTTCCAGGCAAGAATACTAGAGTGGGTTGCCGTTTCCTTCTCCAGGGTATCTTCCCGACCCAGGGATTGAACCCGGGTCTCCTTCATTGTAGCCAGACGCTTTACCATCTGAGCCACCAGGGAATATAGTTCTGTGCAGTAGATACTAGCAGTAACTCCATTTTTAAAACAAGAAAACTGAGTTACAGAAAGGACAAGTGGAATGTCCAAGATCACTCAGGAAAACTGAAACTGAACCGCAAAGCTGGGTGATGAGCTTCAAAACTGGAAACTGAACCAAGGCGGTTGGTTCAAAAGCCTGCCTCTAACCTCAAAGTGTGTCTGAGGGGTCAGCAGCAGTGGGCATCCCTGTGAGGTTGGTAGAAACAGTCCTGGGCTCCTGCACAGACCTATTCACCAACCCCCTGCATTTTAGTCAGATACCCAGGTGATTCATATGTATTCTGAAGTTTGAAAAGCTATTTTCTAAATCCCTGTTTTATAGTGCCTCCCAGGTCTGATGGGATCAATTTTATGAGCTGCTTATAAAAGTGCAGATTTAATTAATGTACATGTTGTTGGTATATGTCGGCCATAATAAGGCGCCTAGTCATAGAAATGAGGTAAATTAGATTCTTCTCTAAAACAATGATTCTCCAAACTCCTTGAAGATAAAAATCACCTAGGCACTTGTTAATAAATACTCCCTAATCATTAACCTACTAAATCATAATATCCAGGGGAATGGCCTAGAAAACTGTAATTTTTTTGAAAACAAAGGGCTCTAAGTGATTCTTTTTAGGAGGGAAGTTTGGAAATACTGCTCTGAGTTAAGTTTTTCAATCAATAAATAATGAAGATATAAAATCACTGCTTCTGAAAAACTGCATCTTGATCAAAAGTACTATTATTATGTCTAAAGAAATACAGGTCCATCAAAAGGGAGTTGGTTGACCATAGAAGAAATGAAAAGAACTTCTCAGAGACAAAGCTTTTGATGTCGGAGCTCAGGGCTCACTCAGCTCTGATAAGGAAGGAAAGTTTCCAGAATCAAGGATGCATATTTTGAAGGTGTATCCTACCATGGAGATGGATGCTTCAGGCTGGAGAAGCCTGATGACATTGAACATGAAGTCATATAATTAACTTGCTTTGCCCTGAGTCTCTCTGGTCAGCAAGCAACCTTCTGATTAAAGCTTGACTTCCTGTGTATTATGCTTGCAGGGAAAGAAAATGCATTGGCTGGGGAATAGAAAAGTTCAGTTACAGTTCTCATTGGTGAATCTATAACCGGGCACTCAGATTTTAACCATCAGTGTTCTGGGCTTTAGTATCAGTTCACCTATGGGAGATATGCCCCTTTATGCTGGTAAGGTATGATCCTGAGCCCTCAGAGCCAAGGTGAGATGTGAAGTAATGCCTGTCATTCCTTGTGGGAAACACTTGCATGGATACACTTAACCCAGCCCTCTTCCTTTGAAGCTTCTCATTTGCCTTTCTGATTACCATGCGTTTCTTCTGTAGCTTAAGGCATTTATCTGCTAGTAGGGTGAGCTAGCAGGACAGTAACCCAGGAGGACAGAGTATTAGTTTAAGAAGGGATTTGCTAAATTTCTTTGACTTTTCTCCTTCCATTTAGTAGACTAACAATCTAGCCTGGAAAATTAGGCAGTAAGTTCAGAATTACAGAGTTTTCTTGTCATGTTAAGAAAACACATTTTCTGTCTTAAGATGTTCTGTTCATTTGTAGAATGGGGATCAGATGTAGACAAAGCTCGCTTGTTCTCCATCCTGGGTAACTAAAGGCAGGAGAAAGGAGAAAGTAGGTAAATGGAGAAAAGAGTGAACGTAGTGCTAATTTTCTGCTCTGGTTTTGACGCAGGAGTGTGTGTCTCTCTGTGTTAAATATTTATTGAATGAGCTTAATGTGGAAGGTGAGCCCCAGTCTATCATTTTGGCCACTTCAAAGTGAACTAGACCACACGGGATGACACAATGAAGGAGACATCAGGCCTCAAGCTAGCCACCTCAAGTTGAGTGTGACGTGGTCTCGGACTTGAGAGCAGTGTTCCTAACACTGTATTAACGCTGGCATGACTAGGGGACCTCTGAGCCAAGAGTGAACTGTGGTGCCTATGGGGAAAAGGGAAGATGTAACAAACACTCGAGGGTGAGGGTGAGTCAGCCAGGAAATATTGATATTACCACACGCTGATCAAGCCAAGAAGACCAGATAACAAGTTGTTAAATATGTCAGCCCGACTTCAGTCATTAATCCTAACAGAAAATAGTGCCCAGGGAACAGGGGACATTGCTCACCCCAGAGACTATTGTAGGCAGAGGACACTGCCCATGACAAATTTGACCCTTTCCTTCACTCATTAGGAGATTTTCACTCATAAAATCCCTGTTCTGATATAACTGGAAATTCCCCTCCAACCACCACCTATTAATAGTTCTCTGCTTCCTTTTCCTTTTGTGGTTGTTGCTGAATCTCTAAGTTGTGTCCTACTCTTCGCAACCCCATAGACTGTAGCCTGCCAGGCTCCTCTGTCCATGGGATTTTCCAGGCAAGAATACTGGAGCAGGTTGCCATTTCCTTCTCCAGGGGATTTTCCTGACTCAGGGATTGAACTCTTGTCTTCTGTATTACAGGAGAATTCTTTACCACTGAGCTACTGGAAAAAGCCCTTCTTTCCTCTTACTCTCTTGAAAAGTTAATTATATATTTCATCTTCACCTTAACTCCAATTTTTTTTATTAAACTTATTCCTAGGTTGTTTTTTTTTTTCCCTTCTATCATTCCACAGAAATGTCTCTTATCAAGGTCACTCATGAGTATGTCAAATCCAGTGGTCAGTTTTCAGTTCTTATTTTAATCCTTCCAGCAGCTGCCTGGACAAGGTCAGCCACTCCCTCCTTTTTAGAAACACTTCTCTTCTCAGTGTGCGTGTTACACATTATTTATGGATGTTCTTTCTCTACTTCAAAAATACTGCATTGCCCCAGGATGCTCTCTTTAGATGGTTTCTCTGCTTTAGACACACTCATCTCCCTGAATAACCCCATTCAGACTTATGGCTTGAATGCCCATCTCTATGCCGATGATTTTCATGCTTTAGTTTTTCAGTATGGACCTTTTCCTGAACTCCAGGTATATAGAGCTATCAGTTCATCAACATTTCCTCTAGATGTCTAATAAGCATCTTGAACTTAATGTGCCTTAAATCCAGCTCTTAATATTCCCTCCTAAACGTGCCTTTGCCTCTCCAGTTTCCACCTTCTTCAATAAATGATAATTCTATTAATTCAGTTGCACAGGTCAAAAACCTTGGATTCATTCTTGACTTTTTTTTCTTACACATTTCTCACTAATCTGGCAGTAAGTCCTATCAGCTATGCCTTCAAAGAAATACATCTAGAATCTGACCATGTCATACTGTCTCCACAGCTACCACCTTTATTCTGCTGTGCTAGTTTCCGACTTCCACTTTGCCTCCCTGTAGTCTGTCCTCCAAGCTATCAGAGTGGTCCTTCAGGCTTGCTGTACCTGTGATTACAAAACGTTCTGTTCTTAGCACATGGTTTGTTATGCCACTTTTTCAGTTCTGCTGGTCTCTGCTTGACTTTATTAAGTATGTGAGCTCTTCCTATGTTGTAAACAAGATGGCAGTTGTGAGCCCTAGACTGACTCACTTCCATTTAGTTTAGCAATCCCAGGAAAAGAAACTCTCTCTCCCCAAACTTAAATATTAATTCAAGGATGATTGACTCATTTTGTTGGAGTCATGTGTCAACCTCTAAGCTAATCAAAGTGGTCATGCGAAACCTGGCCATCCTGGGTCACATGACCACCTTAACTGCTGGGATGGAGCAAAGTCACAGTCATTGACAACCTCACAGAGACAACCTGGAACAGCAGCAAGAGGACCTCAGAAATCAGAAAAGGGAAAGAATTTAGATCAGACAGAAAATTTAGCTAGCTACCATAATTGAATACACTGTGTTTATTTCTTGATTTCTGCCTCTTGGGGCAATAACCCTAGGGTTGCTGTAAGGAGGTCCAAATACGGTTGCTTCATGAAATATGAAATTATATGCAATATTTTATACATTAGCTATTATTAAACTTAGATTAGCCCATCAGTAGCTGATGAAATATAGATGGATACAGAGGACAACCCTTGATGACTTACTACAGTGGCATGAGTATGGACAAAAGTTAACCAAGAATTAACACCTCAAGAAGAGAGAGAGGAAGAAAACTTATCTTGAAAGCCAGGGTAAATAGGATTGTTAGTTATACATTACAGCAAGTGATGACTGTTTTGGGAAGGATTATTTGAGGGAAAATGTTATCAAACAAGGCTGCAACCAAGGTGCTGGTCAGGGCTGGGTTATTATCAGCATACTCAACTGGGGAAGAGTCTGTTTTCAAACTTGGATGTTTATTGGCAGCACTCAGTTCCTTGCAAGTTGTCAGACTGAGGGTCTCAGCTTCTTGCTGGCTATCAGCTGAAGACCATCTCAGTCCCTTGTCAATTGTTGGCCAGAGGCTGTCCACAATTTCCAGCCATGTGGCCCCCCTAACATGGTCTCTTACTTCATCAAAGCAACAAGGGAGAGAGGCTACCAACAAGAAAAATATTACAACCGTGTATAAGTAATCACCTTTGCAAGAAATGATTACTGCCTAAACTCAGTTAAGGGAATTGATCATTTAAGAACAGGAAAACAGGAGGTGAAGATAATTAGGGGCCATCTTAGACTATCTACTGTACTATGGCAGCCTATTTTTCTTTCCTTGGTCAGATCTGCAGAAAAAATGTAAAAAAAAAAAACAAACTTGCTTAACTTTCTATACTCAATAGATGATACACTACATACGTAAGTCTCATTGTGGTTGTTGTTCAGTTGCTCGGTCATGTCTGATTCTTTGTGATCCCATGGACAGCAGCATGCCAGGCTTCGCTGTCCTTCACCATCTCTCGGTGCTTGCTCAAACTCATGTCCATCGAGTTGATGATACCATCCATCCGCTGTCATCCCCTTCTCCTCCTGCCTTCAATCTTTCCCAGCATCAGGGTCTTTTCAAATGAGTCAGTTCTTCGCATCAGGTGGCCAAAGTATTGGAGCTTAAGCTTCAACATTAGTTCTTCCAATGAATATTCAGGACTGATTTCCTTTATGATGGACTGGTTGGATCTCCTTGCAATCCAAGGGACTCTCAAGAGTCTTCTGCAACACCACAGTTCAAAAGCATCAATTCTTCGGCACTCAGCCTTCTTTATGGTCCAACTCTCACATCATGTTATAGCTCCCTTATTCAGGGAGGGTTCTTGAAATGCTAGACAGGTCACACTTATTAAAAAAGATGATCAATTATCTCTTTAAATAAAGATAAATTATTTAACAAAATAAGCTATACGTTAATTTCATCATCCAGAGTTTGGGACTTCCATAATGGGAGAATACTTTTGAAGTTCAACTTGAGAAGGAGTCAGAAAAGTTCTTGAAGTAGTGAGAATAAAAAGTTAGCATAAAAAAGAACATTCCCTAGCTTAGTTAATGTGAGTTTGTGCATCTCACCAAAGAATCTGATAAGAAGGTTTAGGGTTTTTCTGGAATCATATCTGAGGGTTTTCTTTGGTAAGACTTTCCATTTATTTCCTTCTTAATTTATAATGTACATTGGTTGGGACATCTTGCTTACGATATTTTAACCCAATAATATTTAGTTAATAAATATCTTCATTTAGTACTGAATTGTTGTAGACAAAGGTAGGGAAAACTTCTGTGATAGTAACTAAATATTTCTTTCAGCCTGGTTATTGGAAATTTTGAGGATTTTGGCCTATTATTCTACTGAGTTGCCAAGAATGATAGTTTAAGTAAGAGGGCTTTCCTTTTTCACTAGAGATTTCTCAATGGACTCCGTGCAACAAGAATTGCAAATCTGTTCTGAGGTATTAAAAGAGCCACTTTGGACATAACTTGTTCAGGGCATAGACCTTTTCATAGTGCTGGCTCCATTACACTGGGAGTTTTATTCCCATTTGAATAGAATAATAAAACATAAAGTGGAAATAGATATAATATGGGAAAGTAAATTAAAAATTATCTATTTTACTAAAAACAATAGTCAATATTTATAACAAATGTAAAATGGAATAGAACCTTAAAAGATTGTGAATCACTAAATTGTAAACCTGTAACTTATATAATATTGTACCGCAATTACATATTTCAATTACAAACAAACATAAAATCCCAGTAAGTATAAAGCAAACTCTTTTGAGCTTAAATAAATGTAAAGGATTAATAAATCTTTGTAGATCTAGGTGACATGGTCCTGGGTTTCTTTGTGAAGAATTTTGACGTGGGGGAGGTAGGATGGAAGATTAGAGCCTTCCTGAGGGTTTCTAGGGGGAAAATGTAATCAGGGACAGAGTCTTCTTGTTTGTGCCAGAGTCTGTACTTCAGAAGTCAAGGGAGCAGTAATTGGGGCCAATAAGGTTAGTAGTTCCTTTATCAAGTTAATAAAGACATAAATGCATCTCATTCTTAAATTATTAGTGAATTTACATATGAAAATGTCAACATATTAAAGACTTTATTTTTATATTTTGGGGGGAGGGAGACTATGTCAGAATATAGTCTGTGGAGTCAAATTTACTTTTTTGTTATATGATTCTGAGCAAGATAATTACTTTTTTTCCCAAAATTTAGTGTCCTCATCCATAAAAAGGGGCTAATGAATTGAAAGTATGTTATGAGAATTAAGTAAGAATATTGACCTAGTATTTCACACATAACAAATTCTGAGTAATTGATAGCTGGTGTTTTCATAACTATTTCTGTGTCTTCACCTTAGTTTTTCCACTTGTGCAATGGGAGTGACTAAACATAACTCTATATTGGCAAAAGTATTTGCTTTCAAATATAATATTTATTTTACTGTCTTTGGGAAAATGCCAATTAAGCCATACTATTAATAAAATAATGATATGTTCAGTGCTTGGCATTTTGATGAACTGTGCTTTAGTAGAAACATTTGTATAAAATGTTTGGTCATATGCACATTTTACCCCAGCAGTTAACATTAAAGTATAATAGCTAGTCTTATAAAGCTAAAACAAAATAATTGCGAAAAATACAAAGCAAAAATTATGAAAATATTTCTCAATTGAAATAGACTTCATTGGTCCTTCAAAGATTTGTGGAAAAACATACATTAGCACTGTGCTGGGTATGGTGGATACAATGAGGAAGGAATAACAGGTCACTACTCTTGAGGACCCTGGAGTGTAATGGGAAGAGAGAGACAGTAGAGAGATGCTTATAATGCAGTGGGAAATGCTTCTGCAGAGGCCTGAGCAGCTTTTGTAATGAGGGTGGAACAATGCCTGAGGCTCTCTGGAAAGAATTCCTTAAGGAAAAGACCCACGAGAAAGGTGAAGAAGAGGAGTTTCTAGGTAAAAGCTAAGTGGGAATAGGAAAGAGATCTTTCAAGAAAAAAGTAGTGTGAGCAAAGTAGCACAAGTGTGAGAAAAGATCTGTCATCATAGGAAACAGCAAGAAATGCATTGAAGTCAAGCATAGACTGCATGAGGAAGAGATAGGTGACTGTGGTGAGGCTGGATTATGAAACACTCTGCAGATCAGTTAAGGAGTTTGCATTTCATTCCACAGAGTGTGGAAAACCAGTCTGGGTTTATAAATAGGGAGGGATAGGATTAACTGTCGCAAATGATGCCAGAGGAAATAATATCATTCCCTTTTGTTGCTCTGTCCTTAATTCGTGTCTGGCTCTTTGTGACCCCATGGACTGCAGCACACCAGGTTTCCCTATCCTTCACCATCTCTCAGAGTTTGCTTAAACTCATGCCATTGAGTCGGTTCCCTTTTACCTTGTTGTTATTACACTTGAAAACTTAATGAAGCAAGCAGGCTCCCAGGGGCCCCTGGAGGTAAGGAGATGCAAGCCTGATTCACCTCCCTTACCCGCACCCAGGAGAGTATTTGCTGTTGTCAGGGAACTGTCATCTCCAAGGAAAAGAATGAATTGTTCAGGCAGAGAGCATATTTGGAGAAAGTAGTTGTATATATAATTTCCCCAAGAGTTTTAGTATTATGAAAATCAGGTTTTATAGGTAAAGCAAAGATTGCCACCATTCTCAGAGGTAATTCAGGTGACTCATATGAAAAAGCAGGTTCTGTACAGGTTATTCAGAGTGGAGACAGTCCTCTGATAACTGGGAATTCTCAAAACATTTTCTCTACTGCAGAGAACCTGAAAGGGATGTGGGTTGAAATAGTTTCTTAATGTATGTCCCTTACTTATACATAAAAATGTGCTGTGAAACTCTTACACAGCACATCTTTACAGATAAAAAGGCAAGAAATAAAGGTGCAGAAGTGTACAAAAGCAAAGCATTGGAATTCTAATTCCAAAGAAGGTACCTAAATCCTCCTATTCGAATGGATTCACTGTAATAGCTGTATTATGGAATGTATTATGGTCATCTTTCCTTTTTCTTCTTCATAAGTAAACTACCTCATGGGAAACTTCACTGCATTTCATAAACAGAATAGAAACTCCTGGTTTCCATACCAACCATGCCAGCTTCTCTTTGTTTCTCATTTATTTATATATTCATCCATTTAACCAACAAATATTTATTGTTACAAATATTTATCATGTGTGTAGGTACTAATGGGAAAGTCAGGAAGATCTAAGTAGATCTCCTGTCCTCATAGAGCTTTGTGTCTAGTGAGGGAGAGAAATACTACATAAACACCCAGTAGTGCAATCCCCGTCTTCCAGAGGCCAGTTTGAACTTGTCTGCCTACTAAGAATGATTGGCTGGAGCCCCCCAGTCTGCCTACTAAGAATGATTGGCTGGAGCCCCCCAGATCCACATCCTGCAGTCAGAAGCTCCGCTCAGCACATATCCAGACCCATGTTACTCATGGTCTTCCCTCCTGCCAGGCTTCTCCTGTTCTGGGATGAAGCCTCCACTGTTCTGTGGTTCTTTCAAAGAAGACATTAACTCATCTCTTCCTCAGTTTCCACTGGACACTCATTCACATAAAGTGTTTGTAAGTAGGACTGACTTTAAGCAAGATTTGGGAGTAGGAGGACAGTCCACAGCATGGCAGCACAGCAAATGAATGTGAAAACATACTTGGATATTCACGATTTTAGAAGTCCATTCAGCCATTGAATTTCTCATTGGACTTTCGTGTCTCTACAATACTCAGCCTTCTATCATATCACTCGTTCCTCCTTTCCCCACTTCCTTTCTCTCCTCCTCCTGTGCTTCCCTTCCCACAACTGCTCAGAAGCAAGCAACCAACCCCCCCAATAACAAACACAATGAGCAGTAAACAAATCCCTTTATTCTCTCATAGAGCCTGACCATTTTTTTGCTTATTTGGATTCCTAAAACACTCAGAATCACACTTTCTACTCCAAAAGGCTTATCTATGTATTATATGGAACAAGGATATTTTCTATCCCAAGAGAAATTCTATTGCCATCTGTTAATACATATCTCTCTCTCTCTCTCTCTCTCTCTCTATATATATATATATATATATATATATATATAGTTTATCAGGATATATTACAAATTAGGATGCACACTCCAACAGAAAGTTGTTGCTTTTTCGTTGCTAAGTTGTATCTGACTCTTTGTGACCCCATGGACTGCAGCATGCCAGGCTTCCCTGTCCTTCATTATCTCTCTGAGTTTGCTCAAACTCATGTCCATTGAGTTGGTGATGCCATCCAACCATCTCATCCTTTGTCATCCCCTTCTCCTCCTGCCCTCAATCTTTCCCAACATTAGGGTCTTTTCCAATGAGTCTGCTCTTCGCATCAGGTGGCCAAAGTATTGGAGCTTCATCTTTTGCATCAGTCCTTTCAATGAATATTCAGGGTTGATCTCCTTGCAGTCCAAGGGACTCGCAAGAGTCTTCTCCAACACCACAGTTCAAAATAATCAATTCTTTGGCGTTTAGCCTTCTTTTTGGTCCAATGCTCACATGTGTACATGACTAATGGGAAAACCGTAGCTTTAACTATACAGACCTTTGTCAGCAAAGTCATGTCTCTGCTTTTTAATACACGGTGCAGGTTTGTCATAGCTTTTCTTCCAAGGAGCAAGTGTCTTTTAACTTCATGACTGCAGTCACCATCCACAGTGATTTTTGGAGTCCAGGAAAATAAAATCTGCCACTGTTTCATTTGCCCCCCCACACCCATCTATTTGCCATGAAGTGATGGGACCAGATGCCATGATCTTGCTTTTTTGAACGTTGAGTTTGAAGCCAGCTTTTTCACTCTACTCTTTTTACTTTCCTCAAGAGGCTCTTTAGTTCCTGTTAGCTTTCTGCCATTAGGGTGGTATTATCTGCATATTTGAATTATTGCTATGTCTCCTGGCAATCTTGATTCCAGCTTGTGATTCATTCAGTCTGGCATTTCACATGATGTACTCTGCATGGAAATTAAATAAGCAGGGTGACAATATATAGCCTTGATGTACTTCTTTCCCAGTTTGGAACTAATCCATTGTTCTACGTCTGGCTCTAACTCTTGCTTCTTGACCTGCATATAGGTTTCTCAAGCAGCAGGTAAGGTGGTCTGATAGTCTCATCTCTCTTTAACAATTTCCCACAGTTTGTTGTGATCCACACAGTCAAAGCCTTTAGTGTAGTCAAAAGAAAGTTACAAAGTACAACAGAATACAGTTTTAGGACTGGGGAGTTAAACTGAAAAATTAGGGAAAGGAGTTTCCCTGAGAAAGAACAGCATTTCTGAAGTGCATTAGCTAGGCACAAATTGTGGGGGAAGGGCACTTCAAGCAGGGGGACATAGTAAAATACACACAAAAGCGTGGGGAGAGGGAGTTTGATGTACTGGAAAAACCAGAGAGGGCAGTATGGCTACACCCTAAAGAGGAAGAGGAGAAAGAAACTGATGAGGGGGGAGAAGTAAGCAGTAGCTAGGTCTCATGGGACACTGCCATCCATATGACTCTAATTTTTAAGTTTCTGGCTCTTCTCTAACAAAATGACTTCATGAATTATTTTTACTAAATTTTGACTTTATTGACTTTCAAAACAGAAACTGTTGCACTAAAGCTGAGAATTCATACAGACAGACAGACAGACAGACAGACAGACAGACACACACACACACACACACACACACACACACACACACACACACACTGCCTCCACACACATAATATAGAGCACCTTCCCCGAGGGCCATATAGTTTGGCATTATTACAAAGTCTATTCTATAGCCATATATATGATTCTGGGTCAGCTGGGTAATTAACTGAAAATTATCTTCATATTCATTTTTCCTCCCCAGGAATGTTTCCTGCAGAAAGACCCAGAATATGAAGCTTTCTCGAACAGTTTTGAAAAAATGTTGCCTGCCAGCAGCATGTGAATTCTCTATTGTCTTTCAGGACTTTTATCCACCCAGCTGACACATCCATTTCCCCTGAAGAGCAAGTAGCTTCTTGCTCTGCCCTGTGCCTTACTATTGGCAAGGCGGTGCGGGAATACATTGTAGTTCTGTTTACCACCAGGGTAAACTGCCCTTCTATAACATTCTTGCAGAAAGGCATTTTGGGGGATCCAGTAAAGTCTCCATCTATTTACAGGTACTGAAAATAACATACACACACACTCTAGACATTGTGCCCACTCCTTCCTGCCAAGGCTAATTAATCTGGTCCTTGGCACTTTAGACCTCACAACAGATTCATGTATTCATGATGGTATCTATCCTGCTATTTTCTGAAAATAAATTATTTTGTATGCTTTCCCAATTCTACCTTCTCCAAGCTACCTTACTTTTCTTCTCCACTCTTACTTTTCAACTACTCATAACCATGCCTTTTAAGCTGTCATTTTATTGAAAGCAATAAATTAAGACATTCATCTTCAGTGGCTTCACCACTGCATAAGAATCAGCAACTTACACGCAAGCATGCTCACAGTGTTAAGCAGATAGGAACTCAAGTCAGTAGCGAAAACATTCACTGACCTTAGAAAGAAAACTTTCCATTTATAATTACTGGCTAGTCTTACACAGTTGCAACTTTCCAATACAGCGTCATACTTTAAGATTAAATATTTTAGGAATTTGTATCTTCTGTGCCTCTTCCCCAAAATGAAGTCACTGGCCACTTGCTGAGACTGATTTTGCTGGAGGTGCTGAGTCTACAGCTGGTCGTCTTGGGAATCAGTGCTTACGGCGGATCCTTGGCTGCTGGTGTCGACAGTTTCATAGCACTTTTGGTCTTTGGCAAAGTTGATGAAAACCTGATTTTTCAAGGGAAATGAAGCCATTAGCACTTGTAAACCAAAGGAAGAAATAAGGGGTGTGCATATGTGTGGTGTGTGCACAATGGGAGAGCAAATAAAAAGAAAATTAGATTTCATAGTGCTAAGCTGCTCTGGTTGTGTCCAACTCTTTGTGACTCCAGGGACTGTAGCCCACCAGGCTCCTCTGTTCATGGAGTTTTCTGGGCAAGAATACTGGAGAGAATTGCCGTTTCCTCCTCCAGGGGCTTCTCCTGATCCAGGGATCAGACTGGTGGTGTCTCTTATGACTCCTCCACTGACAGGCAGGTTCTTTACCATTAGTGCCACTTGGGAAGCCCCAGATTTCGTAGGGGCACACCCAAATATATACACAAACTCTCATTAAGAATCTTTCCTTTAGGTATTGAAATTTAAACGGAGTTTGAAAACAGTACCTATAACTACATTTGTAATCATAATAAATGACAAAATCTAAAGCTATAATTGAATACCTATAGCCACATACTTGGAGAAGGCAATGGCACCCCACTCCAGTACTCTTGCTTGGAAAATCCCATGGACGGAGGAGCCTGGTAGGCTGCAATCCATGCGGTCGCTAGGAGTTGGACACGACTGAGCGACTTCACTTTCACTTTCATGCATTGGAGAAGGAAATGGCAACCCACTCCAGAGTTCTTGCCTGGAGAATCCCAGGGATGGGGGAGCCTAGTGGGCTTCCGTCTATGGGGTCACACGGAGTCGGACACGACTGAAGCGACTTAGCAGCAGCAGCAGCAGCAGCCACATACTTGCGTCTATTTGATCTGCATCAGTATCTTTCAAGTATAAATAAGAGCCCAATCCAAGCTCCTATGAAATGTTTCTATGATGATGTTGAGAGAAATTTCACTAGTTTTAAGAGTTAATACACTGAAATAAAATTTGTATACAAATATCACAGTATATTTTGTATGCTTGCTATTTAACAGGCAGACCTTTATGACTTTGTTTAAAATCATTAATTCTATTAGTCATAGATTAGTCATAGATTCATCCAGAAAATATTGAGAGACATGATCCTGGTAATTGGTTACAAGTCCAAGGATAAATCTGTGTTGGCAAAGCCATAATTGCCTTAACTCTCCATAAATAAAACTCTCTGTAAGATGCAGGAAGGTTTGGAGGCCACTTTAGCCTCCCTTTCAGGCCCTCTCCAGTGACAGGTACAATCTGATGTTCTATATGTCAGGTTGGTTGAACTGTATAAAACTAAAACAGTGCAAAGGTGAAGGAGGATGCTCCATGAAGCCTCAGTTACTGTATATAACAGTATATACAGTAACATGAAGCCAGTTACTGTATATAAATGTAACTAAGACAGATTATTTGAATGAAACAAAAGAATCCTGCATTTACCATTTTAGTTGCCTGAATCTAGCTGATCTAAATATCTCACTAGATAACCCCATCCTCCCCTAATCTAGGAAGCCAATCAATAGAAGTGTTATTTAAGAAACATTCCAAGGAGAAAGAAAAGAAAGTGATAACAGCTATCTGTTTTATAGATGAAAATAATTGTTGCTGTACATATACAGACAACCAATGGGTACAGATGTCTTAGAGAAGGAAAAAAAATTTTTTCTCCATTAAAATTAGTTAACTCTTCACATTTTTTTTATAACATCCCAAAATGCACTTATAAGTAAATTTAAGCTAAGTTTTTCAGGTGCAAGATTAGATATTGCTTCAATTAAAAATAAATTGAAGGTCATTAAAAAGAAGTAATTATGTACAATTAAATTTTTTTAAAAAATAAATAATCAGAATGTATTAATGTGAGATTGTGTACAGGGACCACGGTATCCAGCTTACCTCTTCCAGAGTAGTCTGACTCACTAAGAAATTCGTGATATTTAAAGCAGTCTTATTGGCCTCCAGCAGATCAAAAATGTTTGCTACTCCTCCTGCAGTGACTGGAACATGATATTCTAACATGCTGAGGTGCTGATCCTGAGGGAACCAAAGGGGGAAAAAAGTTATTTCTCAATGTCAGGTAATACTGAGTAGCCTAGACATAACTTGACCAAGAGCTAAGAAACACACTGAAATTCATTCCTCTGGAAGTGATCAATTCAGTTCAGTCGCTTGGTCATGTCTGACTCTTTGCAACCCCATGGACTGCAGCACGCCAGGCCTCCCTGTCTATCACCAACTCCTGGAGTTTACTCAAACTCATGTCCACTGAGTTGGTGATGCCATCCAGCCATCTCATCCTCTGTTGTCCCTTTTTCCTCCTGCCCTCAATCCTTCCCAGCATCAGGGTTTTTTCCAATGAGTCAGCTCTTCTCATCAGGTGGCCAAGGTATTGGAGTTTCAGCTTCAGCATCAGTCCTTCCAATGAATATTCAGGACTGATTTCCTTTAGGATGGACTATTTGGATCTCCTTGCAGTCCAAGGGACTCTCAAGAGTCTTCTGCAACACCACAGTTCAAAAGCATCAATTCTTTGGTGCTCAGCTTTCACTATAGTCCAATTCTCACATCCATACATGACTACTGGAAAAACCATAGCTTTGACTAGATGGCAAAGTAATGTCTCTGCTTTTTAATATGCTGTCTACGTTGTTCATAGCTTTTCTTCAAAGGAGCAAGCCCTTTTAATTTCATGGCTGCTGTTACCATCTGCAGTGATTTTGGAGCCCAAAAAAATGAAGTCTGCCACTGTTTCCACATCTATTTGCCATGAAGTGATGGGACCAGATGCCATGATCTTAGTTTCTGAATGTTGAGCTTTAAGCCAACTTTTTCACTCTCCTCTTTCACTTTCAGCAAGAGGCTCTTTAATTCTTTGCTTTCAGCCATAAGGGTGGTGTCATCTGCATATCTGATTCCAGCTTGTGCTTCATCCAGTCCAGCATTTTGCATGATGTACTCTGCATATAAGTTAAATAAGCAGGGTGAGAATATACAGCTTTGACATAATCCTTTCCTAATTTGGAACCAGTCTGTTGTTCCATGTCCAGTTCTAACTGTTGCTTCTTAGCATACATACAGATTTCTCAGGATACAGGTCAGGTGGTCTGTATTCCCATCTCTTTAAGAATTTTCCAGAGTTTGTTGTGATCCACACAGTCAAAGGCTTTGGCATAGGCAATAAAGCAAAAGTAGATGTTTTTTTGGAACTCTCTTGCTTTTTTGATGATGTAGCAGATGTTGAAAATTTGATCTCTGGTTCCTCTGCCTTTTCTAAAACCAGCTTGAACATCTGGAAGTTCACAGTTCATGTACTGTTGAAGCCTGGCTCAGAGAATTTTAAGCATTATTTTGCTAGCATGTGAGGTGAGTGCAATTGTGCAGTAGTTTGAGCATTCTTAGGCATTGCCTTTCTTTGGAATGGGACTGTGACCACTGCTGAGTATTCCAGATTTGCTGGCATATTGAGTGCAGACTTTCACAGCATCATCTTTTAGGATTTGAAATAGATCAACTGGAAAAATAATGCGTAGTTTGGAAACTAACAGCTTTCAAAGAAGAGATAAGTTTTGTGAATGTCTGAGAGAAAACAAATTAGAAAGCTAATAAAAATTCCAAAACATTTTACATTCATGTGTACTTAGAAAGTGACTATAGTCTTGCCTAGAAAAAATATTGTGAATGATATTGCTGATGTCAGATTACAATAAGTTCACATAAGCTCTTTCAGAGATAACTTGTAAAAATTTGTTTTAGTTAGAATTGTTTTGAAAGGCTAAGGATTAGTTGTTCAATTTATATTGGCTCAAGTTGGCAGATTTCAAAAGCATTATCTAGGGGAAATCTCATTCAAATAATGCCACATTCTTTCTTAACTCTAAAAATCTTTTCAATTTATTTAGATCATAGTATTACCATCAATTTAGTACTCTATTCTTATTTCCTTGGAGTATCTTTAACATCTTGCTTTTCTGAATATTTTATCAGTTATCATGTCCCATTTATTTTTCCCTTTAAAATAACTCTCAAATGTAACCATTCCTCTCTCTGTGCACCATCAATATTATTAACTTGATGTTTATCATTCTATATCTGAGTTATTGCAACAGCCTCTTCAGAAGCCTAGAAACCATATATACTCATATGTTCCAGCACAAAGTAGCTAGAATAATCTTTCCTAAATACTAGTTTGGTCAGAATGTTTTTAACTCCATAATCAACCCCTGTAACCTGTATGGGTCAGATCAAGATTGTTACGTACTGGAAACCCCTCTTCTCACACCTTTGCTTACTGTCTAGCCCCTCTTATTGATTTGTGTTTATATCACACCTGCCACTGCAGTCAGGCCCTCTTACTTATTTTTACTTTCAAATTATTGTCTTGCTATCTCCCTTTTTAGAGATCTGGAAACCATCATAAGCTTGTAAAGAATGGTCTACACAGGAAGACATCCAACTTTTATCATCTCTGTACTTGTCTTGTAAGCTCTAGTCCCATGAAGAACAGACCAGGACAAATACAATCTCAAGTTCACTGAAAGAAAAAGCACTATGACCAATGAGATTTGTGCAAAAATAAAGCATTCTTTAATTTTAAATTTGATTTTAATTTAGATGATAGAAAATGGTATTTGATAAGAATCATAAAAGCTATTTCTTCCTGGAGAACTTAGTTTAGGTTTCAGAGGTTGAGGCAAAAGTATTTTGCACAGATAAAAGAATTGTTTTTAAAATGCTCTCTATTTTGCTTTCCAGAATCACTTTATGTTAATACGGTGCCTGACAGTTCATGAAGCATCTTTGTGGACATTTTATCATTTAGTTCTCACACCTGTCTTGTGAAGTAGATATCAAAAGTATTTATAAAATAGGAATATGAGGCTTAGAGACTTTAAATCTCTTGCTGGAATCACACAGGTAGAGCTGGATCTCACGCCAAGTCTTCTAATTTATTTTCATCATTCCACACCTAATTTTCATTTTAAACCAATTATTTGCTATAATCATCTTGTACAAATTACCTGCACATCAGAGATGATATAATGATAACGTTTTTATCAAGTGCATTTAAATGTGCATTATGTGAGATTTATGTGTATACATCTGTGTGTGCCCATTCTGTTAATACATATATGTAAGATTAAATTAATTGAGTGATGCTTCAGGTAGTTGGAGAAGGAAATGGCAACCCACTCCAGTATTCTTGCCTGGAAAATCCCATGGATGGTGGAACTAGGTAGGCTACAGTCCATGGGGTCGCAAAGAGTCGGACACGACTGAGAGACTTCACTTCACTTCACTTCACTTCAGGTAGTGTGTGATTGAAGAAACTGATTTACAAGCAATTCTCCTCAAAACTTTGTGGGCTTATTTTTCAAATGAGGAAAGCAAAGGAGATAATCTCTTCTAGCTGTGACATACAGACAGGAACTCTGTAATTTCTTTTTTTTCTAAGAAGGAAAGCCCTTGGTCATATGTATCTGTCATCCCTCACTTCTCTAACATATATAACCAATAAACTACTTAAGTATACAATCCAACCTGAAAACTAATACAATATGGTCATAAAGCCTTTGTGAGGAAGAAATAATGGTATGTAAAAGGATTATGATAATCTTAAGCAGCTGCAAAAATTTATAACTTAATTTGAAGATTTTATTTGTTCATACTAAGTATGCTTCAGAATATCTTAACCATCTTGAACTAATAAATATATTAAGATGAATAATAAAGGTATGGTCAATTTGAAAATGACAAACATCCACTACCCTATTACAAATATCAAAACCAGTCAATCTCTTACTTACTTTTAAGTATGTTTTTGGAAAGTGCAGTTGCATGAACCTTGTGAGGGCCTCCATGCTCACTCTGGCATTCTTCACGTGAACCTTGACAGTAAATCCTCGCCCAAATCTAGAAAGAAGTGCAAAACACAATATAAGTTATGTTTTGCTGAAATAGATCTTCTGGAATTCTAGATAATGAAACAGGACCCAAACTGACAGTTATGGGCCCTTTTCCTATACAAAGAGTATCACTTTGCAATAAAAAGTTCAGGGCACATTGCAAACTAGAAATAGTGCACTGCTATGATTTTTTATTTCTACCACTAAATCTGTATGCAGGTCAGGAAGCAACAGTTAGAACTGGACATGGAACAACAGACTGGTTCCAAATAGGAAAAGGAGTACATCAAGGCTGTATATTGTCACCCTGCTTATTTAACTTCTATGCAGAGTACATCATGAGAAACGCTGGACTGGAAGAAACACAAGCTGGAATCAAGATTGCTGGGAGAAATATCAATAACTTCAGATATGCAGATGACACCATCGTTATGGCAGAAAGTGAAGAGGAGCTAAAAAGCCTCTTGCTGAAAGTGAAAGAGGAGAGTGAAAAAGTTGGCTTAAAGCTCAACATTCAGAAAACGAAGATCATGGCATCCAGTCCCATCACTTCACAGGAAATAGATGGGGAAACAGTGGAAACAGTGTCAGACTTTATATTTTTGGGCTCCAAAATCACTGCAGATGGTGACTGCAGCCATGAAATTAAAAGACGCTTACTCCTTGGAAGGAAAGCTATAATCAACCTAGATAGCATATTGAAAAGCTGTTACTTTGCCAACTAAGGTCCATCTTGTCAAGGCTATGGTTTTTCCAGTAGTCATATATGGATGTGAGAGTTGGACTGTGAAGAAGGCTGAGCACTGAAGAATTGATGCTTTTGAACTGTGGTGTTGGAGAAGACTCTTGAGAGTCCCCTGGACTGCAAGGAGATCCAACCAGTCCATTCTAAAGGAGGTTAGCCCTGGGTGTTCTTTAGAAGGAATGATGCTAAAGCTGAAGCTCCAGTACTTTGGCCACCTCATGTGAAGAGTTGACTCATTGGAAAAGACTTTGATGCTGGGAGGGATTGGGGGCGGGAGGAGAAGGGGACAACAGAGGATGAGATGGCTGGATGGCATCACTGACTCGATGGACGTGAATCTGAGTGAACTCTGAGAGTTGGTGATGGACAGGGAGGCCTGGCGTGCTGTGATTCATGGGGTCGCAAAGAGTCGGACATGACTGAGCGACTGAACTGAACTGAATATAAAGTCAGATCCTTTGGACAAAAGCTGCATTAGAAATGAAACATAAAGTCTTGGCTTTCTTTGGCATCCATGAATTGGTGTGTCTTCTGTCCTTCAGTTGTGTCTGACTCTTTGTGACCCCATGGACTGTAGGCCATCAGGCTCCTCTGTACATAGAATTCTCCAGGCAAGCATACTAGAGTGGGTAGTCATTCTGTTCTCCAGGGGATCCTCCCAACCCAGGGATTGAACCTGAGTCTTCTACACTGTAGGCAGATTCTCTACCATCTAAGCTACCAGGAATTGATGTCAATTTTGGGGCTAAATACTTTCTAATTTAAAGCAAAGAAGGTCTTGAGAGGAAAGTTATTGAAGATTTGGTATCAACTGTAAAGATTAAAATCATTAGGGTTTTAAAAATAAATAATAAACCAATATAACTTCTAACTTTTATACTTTCGCATCAAAAGTAGTGTTTGTAAACAAGTCACAGCAGACGCTCTGAGAATAACATATAACTTCTTTTTTATCCTTTCTTCGTATCTTGATCAACTTTGTTTTATAAGAAAGTCAAGCTGTTGTACAGATAAATATATAAAGGAATGTCATGGTGTTTGAAGATTAACATGGATATGTATAAATGCATATGTACTCTGGCAAATATATTAATTTAATTTTAATTTGATAGTATGATATTTATGTATATCTCCCCAATGTATTTTTGGTTAAAAGGTTTTAAATGTAGTAAAAATGTTAAATAGCTTACTGAAAGCCTATGCAAATGACAAATGAACATACTAGACAAAAATCAATGCCTTCATGTACTTGTCAAGATCTAATTTGTTACAGAGTTAACTCTTGAAACTACCTCCTGAGAGTATTTTGGTTGGGGAATAATAATCATATCCTTATTATATTATCATTATTATTAGCTTTTAGGCCTTCTAGGTTTGGGGGTTATTAATTTAAAAACATTCAATCCTCAGTACTATTATTTAACTTCAAAATGAATCAATGGTTAGCTTCTCCATTCCAGTTTTACTATGCATTGTAGGATAGGCTGCTGAGATAATCTTTGAAGGCAAGTATAGAACTGGTAGATTGATTACACCGTGTGTTAAACAACACATTTGTTCTTTACCTGCTTTTAATGTGCTGCAATGATCCAATACATTGGAACCTTCCATTCACCATAATGGCCAACCTTGTACAGAGAGCCTCACATTCTTCCATGCTGAAAGGCAGAATCATGTCAGCATTCTGGGCACAGAAAATTGGCTTAAGTGCGTAAGCATAAGTTTAACTCTTTTCTTTATGGCACCTTAGGAATACTGTTTGAATATTTGAGTTCTTAAACTGTCTTTTCCTTTGAAGAACAAAAAAATCTTTTAACATATACCATAAATGTCTTTGCATAGGGTTTATTACTGTTTCTTTTCAAACCTGGGGACATCTTTCTCACCTGGATTGCTGCTCTATCAAACAGTATTTCTTTCAAGCTCTTTTAAGCTTTGACTTAAGACCTACATTTCATGAGAAATATTTCCAAAATAATACTAAGTTGTTTTCATCATGCCTTATACTCAATATTCAGATGACTTTTTATTTATTTATTTTTTCGGCCATACCCTGCAGCATGCAAGATCTTATTTCCCTACCAGAGAGTGAACCTGGGCCCCCTGCAATGGAAGCACATATCTTAACCACTGGGCCATCAGGGAAGTCCCTCAGTTGGCTTTTATGTTTTTGTATTTCTAACCAGTTAACCTGTACTTGATTATATAATTCTGACTTCATGGACTATGATACTGGAGGAGATCTTAAGTATCATCTTGAGATCTTAGGTATCACCCTGTCCACTTAAACACAAAAGTTCATGGGAAATCAGTGATTGGCTTCAGAACATATACTGTGCTTGGGGGCAAGGTTAGTATATAGGATATAAATAAGCCTCAGTTCTAAACATACCTAGTTCTTTTCCTACTATATGATCATTATAATGAAAGGATAAACTTAATACAAGGCCAATCTTATAAGAAAGGCACAGTAGCTTTTTTACTTAGTTGATTGGTAGGGTCTACTTCATGGAGGAGGCTTGTGGACTAGGTCTGAAAAGATTAGTAAGATTAGAATTTGGAAAGATTTTGTGTAAAGACCAACTCTAGTAGAAGGCACAGCAAAGAAAGGGCATGGTGATAGGAAAGGGCAGGGAGTGTATGTGGAACCATGGATCTCTCAGATTGACTGATAGGAAGAAAAGACTAGAAAGTTAGATGAGGTTGGATAATAAAAGTCCTTGCATATTAAGCCAAAACATGCTAAATTTTCTGTGATAGGCAACAGAGAGGAATGATTGAGTTAAGATGGTCAAAAGTTATAGAAATTTTATTTTTTAATAGATTGCTAGGCCCTGTCCTCCCACAAGAGCTGGGATCTCACCAGGAAATCCTCTTGACTTCCTCTTTTGACTATGAACATAAAATACTTTAATCCAATTGTGGAATTCACTCTCAGTATATGCTACACAGGATTATCTGTCATCTGACTCTAAAGTTCCACACCCAATTTACCTGTGAGAAGTGAGGATGACAGAACATTTATTCTGGACTTCTTCTGAAATGATCTTCCAGAGGTGCCGTTTTGACTTAGGATCCATCCCAGAGCTTGGCTCATCCTTAATAGAAAGTTACAAGAAGAATTTATCAAATTAATTAAATTTTGATGAGGTTCTTTACATGAATCATTGCATCTCCCTTGCCTAGACAGAAATCACTTTTTGAGGTCCTGTGACTAACTTATTTTATACTTAATGGGCTTCTTTCTGCTGCTGTCAAAAAGCTCAAAATTAATCATTTTAAATTGTCAATCTGTTTTAAACAGTGTCTCAGTGAAGTTAACACTCTGTTACTTTACACATGTCTCTTATATTTCTTTGGAAAAAAATCTGCTTCAATTACCGACAAAGCCAGAGTTTTGATATTTAATACTATATCATCACATATGTATCTGAAGCTACATCAGCAAGATTGCTGCCTTGCTCCTGATGGTAGAATTGTGCCCGTGAGTGATAGATAATATGCCATGTGAAGCACAGAGAATGCATTTTTCTGTTAATATGATTGAGGTGCATTTTCAGTTTTATGTTATTGATTGGAATTTAATACTCCTTGGGGAAATAAATGTAAGATTTGCAGAAAATGCCAAATAGAAAGATATAAATTGCATTTTAAAGTAAATGATGTTTTGAAAAATTATTCAGGCATAAAATTAGAACTGTAGCAATGGAAAACTAAACAAGCAATAATAGACCCTGACAGATGATTAAAAAATCAAACTGTAGGTCAAGATTAAGTAAAAATTAAAAATATATGTCTGAAATGTAAAGTATGTGGATAGGATCAGCAGAGGCTTATTTTTATAGTAAGGGGTTAAATTGAAATTTAAAGAAAGAAATGAGTATTAGTTCGGGGAAACAGTAAAGATTATATTGTCACTGTTCCTATTTTTGAAGACAATGACATATATGGTAAGTATATATAAAAAATATATACAGTATCTTTCTCTCATGGCCTGATTTCAATTCAGCTCATTAATGCATAACATTTGCATAGAGCTTTTTAACATTTTAAAGTACTTTACATCTATTATCTCATAGAGGTGCCTAAGAATTGTTTTCTTAAATTTAAGGGACATTTATACAATAGAATTACATTATGAGTGTCGTTTGGCAGAAACATAATGCATTATATGCTTCCGGTATTATACAGAGAGGGCTTATGCATTACTCTATCTGGGCAGTTTAAATGATTTGATATTCTATATTACTTAATTCCTGAAATAATGTGATGATTTATAACTGGTGATTTTATGGCATAGTTAAGCCTCTTTTGAAGTTTTGGAAGTCCTTGAATAAAGGGGATCTTTCAAAAAAGGGCAGCTTATTTCTCTGAAATAAACACTTTTCACAAGGTTTGGCTTGGGGAACAGAATGCTTTGTCACCCCTAGGGTAACTTATATTTCCATGTGATCAATTGAAATTTTCAGCTTTTAATCAAAATATTAACATGACATGTATTTCTTTCTTTAAAAAAATTCAGATAAAATAGAATGGCATATTTTCAAGACTGCATCTCAAGCTAGGTAACTCATGTTTTTAAGCAACAAGGAGATAACATTTTAGTACAACACATTGTCCTAAAATGTATATTTCCTTTTAAGTAGAAGCTGGAAAATGTGTTAATTCAATTGATCAGCTACTAATAGAACTGATTCCTTCAATAGCTGGGAATCAAATTCTGTCACAGTTTTACTTACTCATCTGAATATCCTGAATTTGTTTCAGCTGCTTCCTATTTCCATGTCTCCTCTGAAATTACCTGAGCCATAGCTTCAGACAAAAAATATTTTTGAGGGCATATTATTATGGCAACAAATTACCTGGTATAAATTTCCTTAATGAGACAGTATATGTGAAGTGCTTTACAAAATAACCAGCACATAGTGATACCCAACCCAGGAATCAAGTGGAGGTCTCCCGCACTGTAGGCGGGTTCTTTACCAGCTGAGCTACCAGGGAAGCCCCTAATGAGACCTCAGTAAATGCTTATTGCAATAATGATAATGAAATGTTATACACACAATTGGATATGTGATTCTAATTGGGCAGTACCCTTTTTCACAATGATTCTCTTACCAGCAACAGAATTGAAGGTTTCCCTATCAAGGCCAGTGCAGTAGACAATTTTCTTTTTGTGCCGTAACTACACATAGAGGTAACTTTGTCCTTGTAGGGCACCAGGTGAAGTCTCCCAAGGAGTTTTTGAACAGTCTGTGGGTGGAAAAAAGGATTTGTTGATTTTCCCTTGCCAAAACCCTTAAAGCATTAAATGGAAAAAGAGCTACTTGTGAAGAGTTTTATAATGAAGAAATACATACTTTAGTTTTATTTTCAAAGGTTCACTTAAAGATGAATAGTTCTTTTAAAGATAAACACAATTCCATGGAGGCTCATTCATAAATGGGATTTCTTGTCCCCCCAATACATGTGCTTGTATGTGTGTATGTGTTTACAATGGTTCTTTCTGCTGTATTGACACAGGATTTACTTTTAAGTTTCAAAGAGCTAAAACAGAATTCATCCCTTTACAAGGCAGGTTTCTTATTGATTGTCATCACTGTTTCATCTTTTTTCTTATTGTGGGGTGAGCTGTCACAAAGGCTTTAAGTTTATTTAAAAATGACCCAGTATCAAATCTATAGTGTATTAACTTAGGAATCTTGGGTTCTTGTGGCTATTTCAGTAGTTAAACAGCTCTGGCAAATAGTGGAATCCTAGGAGGATTTAAGAAGTCCCCAAGGGTTGCAAAAATAGAGAAAACTGCCCAAAAGATTAGTCTTTCCATTAAAAAGGTAAATAATTGTAGTGAGGTACAAAAGCACATTTCAAAAAGCAAATTGGAATCTATTCTATTTTACTTGGGCATTTTGAACATGCCCAGTCAACTACTCAGTTGTGTCCAACTCTCTGACACCCTCTAGACCCACCAGGCTCCTCTGTCCGTGAGATTCTCCAGGAGAGAATACGGGACTCAGTTGCCATTCCATCCTCCAGCGGATCTTCCCAACCCAGGGATCCAACCCACATCTCCTGCTTCTCCTGCACTGCCAGGCACATTCTTTACCACGAGTCACTTGGGAAGCCCATTTTGTAGGTAATTCCATGTTTCAATAGTTATCTGAACACTTAAAGATATATAGGCATCACCAACCAAGGCTCAATCCAGAGCTTAAGGCAAATCTTATTCTTTATTCAACAGTTTTTACATTCTAACATGTATACTATCATGTAAGAATTGAATCGCCAGTCTATGTCTGATGCAGGATACAGCATGCTTGGAGCTGGTGCATGGGGATGACCCAGAGAGGTGTTATGGGGAGGGAGGTGGGAGGGGGGTTCATGTTTGGGAACGCATGTAAGAATTAAAGATTTTAAAATTTAAAAAAAATAAAAAATAAAACATTTTAAATCTTAAAAAAAAAAAAAAAAGATAATGGAACAAATATGGGCCAAGATGTTTCTAAAGCTGAGTTCATAGGTGTGCTTATGATATATATACAATCAAGCTAATACTGCTTCCATTATCGCTGTCAGGAGAAAATTGTCATAGTTTTCCAGATGTCAGCTTGGTCTTGAGTGTGGGTAGGTGGGAAGCATAAGCAAAAACGGTTTTCAAATAAACTAGCTCTTCACACTTATACTCACTTCTTTAATATCTTTTTCTGGAATTCCGTGTATTCTAGCATAGAAATATAAATGTTCTTCTATGGTTACCAGGTCATCCAAAGCATCTTCCTGAGGACAGTAGCCAATTAATGAGCTGTGAGAGTTAACGTGAGCCAGAGACCTAAATAAAAAGCATCAAAAACATGAATGACTTTCTAAAGACATTTCCTCCCTAGCCCTCAGATGCTGCGTGTGTGTACATGCTAAGTCACTTCAGTTGTGTCTGACTTCGTGCGACTCTATGGACTACAGCTTGCCAGACTCCTCTGTCCATGGAATTTTCCAGGCAAGAATACTGGAATGGCTTGCTGTGCCCTCCTCCAGGGGATCTTTCCAACCCAGGGATCGAATCCACACCTCTTACATCTACCTGCTTTGGCAGGTGGGTTCTTTACCACTAGTGCCACCTGGGAAGCCCCTCAGATGTTCAGAGGGTAGTTCTGTTTGGGTTGTGGTGATTGGTGAGTCTGGTAAAAAGATATAAAATGATCCCACCATCATAGTCACACTGAAAAATTAAAAAATTTCTACTCACTTGAGTAGCTGGTTTTCTCCTAAGGATTTAATAATATAACCACAAAATAACATCAAAAGTTCACTTTAATTATTTTTCTAATTTAATTATGTTGTGTTTGGTAATTTGAAGCACTTGTTTTTCATACCCAGTCTTGTTTCTGATCAGAATGTTTCCACTTGTAGGAATTATGTCTCCAGTCAGCATCTTGAAAATGGTGGTTTTTCCTGCTCCGTTCACCCCAAGAAGTCCAAAGCACTAGTTTGAGGGAGAAAAAAAAAGTAAACTAATTCAAACCAAAGACAAGTTACTATTATATCTCTTTGCTTCCTTTCCTTGGGTGAAATAAATTATCAAGAAAAATAAATCACTGGCTATTGCAGTGTTTTACTGGCATTGGATAAAGCTTTCACTTTTAAAACAAATGGGTACTTAAGTATCTTTTTTGTCCTTTAACTATCTGAATATTTGTGTATATACCTAGGACTCGTTTTTACATATTATACTCTAGCACGCCTCTGTGCGACATGATAGAATATCCAATAAAGCAGATATGCTAACCTGACAAAGTAATGGTATTTATAAATTTAAAATTATTCACACAAAATCACAACTTTACTAAATAAGCAACTGAAGCAATAATCTCTTTATCCAATTGAATAAATTTGATGCGTTTAGTTTGCAGCCCGCCTCAGCAAAACAGGAAATACATTCTCTTTCTGCTTTCAAAACTGTCTTACTGACTGTTTCTATGAAAACAGCAATAATATGAATATGAATGCAATTCTAGGACCTCAGTTCTGACAACTGATTTCTGTATGCTGTCTTTGCTGCTGCTGCCAAGTCGCTTCAGTCGTGTCCGACTCTGTGCGACCTCGGAGAGGGCAGCCCACCAGGCTCCGCCGTCCCTGGAATTCTCCAGGCAAGAACACTGGAGTGGGTTGCCATTGCCTTCTCCAAGAGGCCTAAAAACTAAGAGTTGAAAAGAGCTCCCTGAACAGACTGCTTGACTGAAAGTCCACTCAAGAAGGATAGTAACTTGGGAAGGGGATCAGGATATGGTGAGTCTTCCCTGCCAAGAGGGGAGGGTTACAGGATAAGTAACACTTAGACACATGTAAATTATATATATAGAATCCATCAAAATATTTAAAGGCTGACTTCATATCTATAGAAAAAAATTAAGGAATGGTAAAATTTTTGTCACTTACCAAGTCAACATAAAGGGTGCATGCATGCCTGCATGCTCAGTAACATCCCACTCTTTTGCAACCCGCATGGACTGTAGCCTGCCAGGCTCCTCTGTCCATGGAATTTTCCAGGCAAGAACACTGGAGTGGGTTCCCATTTCCTCCTCCATATAAAGGATAGTTAGAAACAAACATTGTTCCTTACCTCCCCAGCAGGTATCCCAATGCTGATGTTGTTTACAGCTATAATCTTTTTGTGGATAAGTTGGTAAGTTTTTGTGAGACGATGGAGTTGGACCAGGTCATAATCATTTGCACCTTTCTCAACTCTAAATCTTTCAGCCTGCACATCTTCATCTTCATCTATTGTCTCAATAACAGATGAAGAGCTAAATTTTCTAAAGAAGAGTCTAAAAAATAAACCCAATGATTTTGCATCAGTAATTTTGAAATGACACCACTCGGTTTTGACATCTTTTTAAAAGTTCTCACTTCACAAAAGTGTGCCAAGTTTGTTTTAAATTTTTCATGTATTTTGCTAAATAACTTAAAAATTAGCATGGGTGTTCTTTATAATATTTGTTATAATATTTGAGAAACAGTTTTTGCTTTCAATGACTTAAATATTTACAGATTCCCTATTACAAGTCAGAATCTTAATTTCAGTAACAAGGAACTTTATTTTGGGTTTGAAAGTTACTCCTAACAGAGAGACCAGAGTCATTAGTAGGACTCAACACTTACAAGACCATGATCAATGATCATTGTTTTTTTTTAGTTTGTCCTATTTATTCTTTGGTCATCAATAATACAAATGTTATTCTATAGTCTTTTTTTTTTTTTTACTATGAATATCTTACCTAGGACCTGGCCAGTATATTAAGGTTATCAGTCCTGAAAACTCTAAGAAATCTCAAACCCACTTCAGTATCTTGTCTACTGAACACCAAAAAAACCAAACCAACAAATCAATTTAGGTCTTCCTCCCAATGTCCCTGTTTCTTTTAATGATATCCCTAGAGATTCCAATTGTGATATTTTCTTTGAATCTTCCCCATTCTAAAATCCACTCATGCAGTCAACATCCTAATACTGGAAATATCTTAAAAACAGCCAGTTATTTATCATTTTCTGTTTCTGTTACCCTCACAGGCTTTCATTTTTTTTCTCACTTAGGTTTATCCAGGAACCTCAAACTGCTCCATTGTCTCTGAATCTTTCCTTCCAATCTGCACTACCTCCACAAAATCACAGCTCCTAAAGCACCATTTGATCCTGTTGGTCTCTGTTAAAAAAAACTTCAATGTGCTACTATTAATATTAGTTTACTGAGTAAAGTCCAAGCTATCACTCTTTAACCAAGCAATCGGTATACTCCATAATTTTTCAATCCCATGCTGTAGCTCCTACTTTTTCATTATATTTAGACTATGCTCTAATCAAGTTTTATTACTTATTTCTTAAATATTCACCCCAATTTTTCTATCTTTGTTCTTATCTTTCCTTTTATTAATTTAAATCTTAATTTCCAATAAGTAATACATGCACTTCATTTATTAACATTAAAATGGTACTAAAGAATATTTAGTGAAAAGTCTCCTTCAAATACATACAGGTTTTTTTAGCAGAAGTTCATAATTAGAAATAGTTTAAGCATATATATGCATAAAAATATATTTCCTTTTTAAAACTCAAATGGTAATATACTTCATATGTAGCTCTGAACCTTGCATTTCTCACTTAACAAATATTAGAAGTAATCCCAAATATGACATAGTGAACTGCATCATTCTTTCTAATGGCTGCATAGTGTTTCACTTATAAATTATGAGCATAATTTATTTAACCAGTCCCAAATGTAGTACCTTTAGGTTATTTCCATTCTTTTGCTATTAGGAATGGCTACTATGACGAACAAATTTATATATACATAGTTCTGCATATTTGTTAGCATATCTGTAGGGAAAATTCCTAGAAATAGAATTGTTGGGTCAATGATGTTTATTTATGATTCTGTCATCATTTTACTCAATCTTCTTTTTCTGAATACATTGCTAATATCTACACACTCAATTCTCTTTTCCCACTTCTACTTTCTATCCTTCTAAACACAACTCAAATACTGTATCTTCTGTTTTTGCACATATTTTCTCTCTACCACTGAATCTTGATCTCTTTTAGGCTAACAACTGGGCTAATTTAATTTTACTACCTCATTTTACAATACTTGCAGAACCACAGTAAGGCTTGAGAACTATTTACTGAATGAAAGAGATTGTGAATTGTGCTACAACTTTTAAAGTTTTTTGAGCAAAACATTTCCATTTCACTAATGGAAAAGCTTATACCATTGACCCTTCTCTGAACATTTTGAATTGAGTTTTGTCATGGATGTCAAACACCGTTTTCATTGTATTTACCTGAGTTTATTTATTAGCCACTCATTGATTAAAAGTCGCAAGAAAAAGAACATGGTTCCCTGAGAAACTAAAGCCACAAACATTGCACCTAGTTTATCCATCTCAAAGGTTTCATTTGGATACTCCACTCCATACGCTTTTAAGAAGTCTAGGACCGACTGTTGTTGAGAGAGTTCGATCAAACCATAGCCAAAACAGAATTGTGGGAAAATCAGGAAAATGCGCTTGAGGGTTTCAGAAATAAGTTCTAAAGTCTGAAATAAGAGAGAAAAAAAATAAAGTTCAGTGTTAAGTTTCCAACAAATTAATGAAAATTTGAAACTAGATGTAGATAAATACTGAAATTTGAGAAACTTATCTAGATTGGTAATTATTGCATGTACATGCTGAATTTTTATATAAACATTTACTATAACCAAATGGTGTAGATTTATGACCAAAATAAAAGCAGAAAAGGATTATATATATATATTTGAGATGGTTTAAGGTGTCAGGTCAAACACTGGAGACTTCAGAATGTAGTAATAGCAAGGGTACTGGGGTATGATAGAGTATCTGTGGGGCTTCCCTGGTGGCTCAGGTGATAAAGAATCTGCCTGCATGTGGGAGACCCAGGTTCAGTCCCTGGGTTGGGACTGAAAGCCCTGCAGAAGGGAATGGCTATACACTCCAGTATCTTTGCCTGGGGAATTCCATGGATAGAGGAGCCTGATGGGCTATCGTCCATGGGGTCACAAAGAGTTGTACATGACTGAGCAACTAACACATAGGTAGGTGCTTGAGTAAAGAGGGATTTAGTAAAGTTTTGAAACTAAGGTAATTCCTACTTGAAGAGGGATTAAAATGGTAAAATGATACGGAAGGAGAAACAACCTATCTCAAAGAGGAGCAAATGGCACATTTTCATGCTATTTACACTTGGGACCAACCACTTGCAGCTCATGAATTTTCTTATTCCTTTTGGAGTATGCTTGTCTATTCCTTACTTCATTTTCTCTTTATTCTTTTCCATTCAATTGTCCAGCATTGTTAGGGTTTCCCTTCTCACTAATCATAATTGTTAGCTATGAATGGAAAGTGATGCTTACAATGAAGTAGATTCCAATACATGACTGAAAGGGAATGAGTTAGGTTTTTTCTCTATGGATGTTCAAATGAATCTTAACTCATAGTCATACAACTAAGACATGTTGTCTTTGTCCCTACCATACCATAACAATTTGTTAATAAGTAAGAAGTTTAGCTGACTGATTGGCTGCATGATTTCTCCAGTGTCGTACAAAGTATCTGACTGAATATCTCCATTCCCCTACTCAAGCCCTATGAAATGTCAATAGTTTTGTCATTGCATAAATACAATCAGGGAGCAAAATCCTTTGAGCTGTTGTGTAGATACTGAAACCCCACCAGGTGGTAGAAGTCAACCTGTAAGCTGCCCACAAGCACAAAGACCCCAGATGACTGGAATTAGAAGGCTGATGAGATTGACCCCAATTACCTGACCACCAACCAATCAGAAGAATGTCCATGAGCTGATCACATACCCCACAACCTCGTCTCCCTCACCCTGTCTTTAAAATCCCTTCTCTGGAAGCCACCAGGGGAATTTAGGCCCTTCAAGTAATAGCTGACTCGACTCCTTGCTTGGTGCTCTACAATAAAATGATGCACGTGTTTCACCAAAAAATATAATCAGAGACATTAAACTAGATAAATACAACCAGAGATATTAAATTAATAATTCTAAAAAGAATTTTTAAAGGCTGTAGTTTCCCTTCCACTACGTTTAATACAATCAAATGAAATTCCTCTATTCTACTTAGAGAATGTGAAATACAAAAAATCTGTCCACCTTGAATGTGTTGAAGCATTTGATCCAATCACTGAAGTTTAGCAGACTAATAAAGGACCTTACCGTATCATTAGGCTTTTCCTTGGAAAGGAAGTAAACCACCGACAGGGAAACAATGGAATTGATGCCAAAAAAAAGGTTGATGCAGACGTAAGTGATGAAAGCCATTCCTGTATCATGGAAGAATCCAGCCAGCAAGTACATCCAAGAAAATGTGGCATACCTTTATATTAATAATACTAAGAATTAAAATCATACCATGATTACTCTTTTACTAAATAAATAAATAGCTTAGATGGTGTTCCAAAGTGAAAATAAACATTAGGATGAGTTGTCAAGCCTTGTGGTTAGACCTCTTTTTTATCTCTTTTTAACAAGGGCCAAAAACAAAACAAAACAAAACTGAAGCGCACGTTTTTTTTACCCCCACAATAAAGATGTTATGTATTTTATAATGTCACCATATGACTAAATCATGAAGCATACTTTTAAGGAATCTTGAGTAGTTGTTATAACCACAAATTAATTTTTACTCATGAAGAGTCAGACATGACTGAGCGACTAAACAATATAATACTGGTACCTCACCCAGGCAAGATTTTTTTTTTTGGATGGAAATATGAGTTTAATAGATAAATACATTATAATTTAAAGTTGAGAAAAAAAAATGACATCATTGTTGGCTAGCTAAGAAGACAGGGCATGCTTAGAAACTGCATGTCCTGTTTTGAGCAAACACTTGAGTAACCTTTGGGGTAAAGAAGTAAAACTAGAGACAAAGAGATCCTTCATCAGCTACAGTTGCTAACTAAATGGATACTACTCATGCATTCAGGGCAAAAAGAACTGCTACTAAAGTATTGATATTGAACTGTACCGTTCCTATTAATTACCCTAATTCAGAAACAATTTTATGTCTGTGTTCTTAGGCATTCATAATAATAAAAATAAATATACATGAATATATTCACTATTTAACATCATATATATTTATATATACTCACAATTTGTTAATACATAAATTCACACATCTATACATTTTTCTGATCATTTTAAAGAGTCCATTTGATGTAAATTAAATTACAAATGTAAATTGCTAAGTGTAACATTTGGCACCCAGTAAGTGCTCATTAATAATAAGTATACTATTAATAACAACATTAATTTTCACAAGTATTACACTTTACAAACTATGGACTAGCAAGTGTAATATATTGCTAATCATTACTCTTGGCTAATGAAACCCCAAGACATTTGTAAATTAGCTAATGAGATTTAGGTTTGCATCTAGGAGCATTTAATTCTATAAATTCTTCTTTCACTGCAGCTTACCCAAACAGCAGAAGTAGGAGAGATACAGCGCTAAGGTTGTTTTCATTGTAGAAGGCAGGTAACTTGAAAATTGTAATGACACCAATTGAAAATGCTACAGGCACCAAGTAGAAGGCCTATGGGAATATGTAAAACAACGTTTAACACATGGCAAGTTTTTTCTTTTTTTGAATTGATAGCCCATCTAGTTTAAAACTGTAGCAAATTGACCTAGAAACACTTTGAGAAATGAATTATTATCTATGTTCTTGTTGCTTGTAATGTTCAGTTCATTTTACATTGATGTCACTCTTGAATTCATCTCCTGCCATAAGAGTTCAACCTAGTCTCCATCTTTATAGAGAGACTCCGAGTCCCTGGCATTCCTGCCTCCAGACTTTGAGACTTGGGATCATTTGGTGACAGAGGTTCAGTGAAAAAGATAAGACAGCCAGGTATCTTGGTATTAGAGTCAGTCCTCAAAATATTGATTTTATTTTGAATGCTGGAACTCTCTCAGATGGCCAATTTCTAAGGCTTGGTTATCAGTGTGAGCCACTGTGCAAAACAGCAGGATGGTGGGTACTACACATTCTTGGAATCACAGGGATATGAACAAAGAATTCAGTGTTTCGTTGGCAAGAGAAACAGTAAATGCTGAGGAGTTTGCGGCAAGATGTACACAGTGAAAGAGATGGGAATTTAATTAGGGAGGAAATTGTCCTAATACTGGAATGAGAAATATAACAACAGAATCTGAGTAGTAAGTAGTCCTTCACAGGAGTGTGCACTTAAGCTTTCTTGACACATTAAAGCTCCTATTAAGTCCACAGGACTCATTACCATTTTTTTTTTTTTTTAAAGATTTGACTTCTACAGCAAATGCATTTCAGACCTCACTGGAGTCATTAACCAAATGGATAGGCAGTTAATTACTCTTCAGTCCTTCAAGCCAATGGTCTTTACAGCAACTCAGACAATTTTGCCATAATTACCAGGCAAATGCATACCCATCCCAGGCATTTGGTCAAGGTTGGCACATTTGGAGTCAAGAAAAGCCATCTGAACTTTGAGACCAATTTATGCAAATAAGAGAGTTATCAATGAAATTCATCTTTTATTTTCCCTATTAATCTTCTCTAATGTGTCATTCAGCAGAGGCTATTACTTCAGATTTTTCATATTATTTGATTGAATTTTTATAAGCTTGTTTATGTGTTGCCACTAGGCAAGACTATTTTGCTTTAAGCTTCCACTTCTCTCATTTCAAACTTCAACATACTTAAAATAACTTGGTGAAGGGGTTGGAGCATATTTTCCAGGTTCCACTCCCAAGATACCGATCACATGAGTCTGGAGTGAGGACCACTGACCTGCATTCTAACAAGTATCCTGGGGAATCTGATATAAGGTCCTCAGACCATGGAGATAAGGGCAGGGCAGGTGGGTTTCTCTTTCTTCCAACCACTGGATGAATATAAGCCTGATGTGAATTTTTTTTCCTTAATTTTCTGTCTTTGTGGTAATAATCTGAACAAACTGAGACAAATAAGTCTCAAACATAAAACTGTCTTCTTGGAGAAGGAAATGACAACCCACTCCAGTATTCTTGCCTGGGAAATTCCATGGACAGAGGAGATTGGTCTCCCCCACCCCTGCCCTCTGTCAAAGCTGTGATCCCTATTTCCAGTAGCTTTCAGCAGGATGCCTGAGAAATAAAGTATGAACTTGTTTTTTTAAAAAAAAAAACAAAACACAAAAACCTGTCTTCTAGAGTTGGGCTATAAAGAAGGCTAAGCACTGAAGAATTGATGCTTTTGCCCTGTGGTGCTGGAGAAGACTCTTGACAGTCCCTTGAACTGCAAGAAGATCAAACCAGTCAGCCCTAAAGGAAATCAACTCTGAATATTTGTTGGAAGGACTGATGCTGAAGATGAAGCTACAATACTTTGGCCACTTGATGAGAAGAGCCGATTCATTGGAAAAGATCCTGATGCTGGGAAAGATTGAGGGGAGGAGAAGGGGACGACAGAGTATGAGATGGTTGGATGGCATCATGGACTCAATGGATATGAGTTTGAGAAAACTATGGCAGACAGTGAAGGAGGGGAAGTTTGTTGTGCTGCAGTCCATGGGGTCGCAAAAAATCAGATACAAATGACTTAGCAGTTGTACAACAACTATCCAAATCAGTCCTGTCTTTCTTGCAAAGACGAGTGACTCACCATGTCATAAATGAAGTTGGTTACCCAGTAGCAGGTGACACTGATGCCTGAAATGTGTTGCAGCTGCTTGGCTTTTGTCTGATGCTCCCGTACAACGTAGGTGACAAAGCTGGCAGTGGTGACAGAGTAGCCCATCAGGATGGAGAGCGCCACTAAAATATCGATCAAGCTGCTCATTCTGGAGTGAGCAATAGGGAGACGAGAGCACACGTAAGCTTGGGAAACTTTTCCTTCCAGGAAGATTCATGGCAAAAGCCATCAACAAAACAGTACCAGAGTTGGCTGTGACACAAATAAGTCTTCCTACAAGGCAGCCGGATAATATCTTGCACATGACTCAGCTATGACCCTGGGATCTGAATCGACTAGGGATATTTGATAGAAAAACCTGAGTCTCCAGGGGTTACGGGGTGTATGCAAGAGATACATAGATCTTGAGCATAGAAATCATACAATACTTAAATGCTATGTAGGGAAGTTGAAATGATGAAGCACTTATGCACTTGACTTATAAAAGCAGTAGATTCTGTGAAGCTACAGTCAACAAGCTCTACTTCACAACCTCACTCTACACGCTTTCAGAAACTGCCTTTTATCCCAGTTAGTGACTTATATTACCAGCTCTTCTAGATTAACATTCATTCAGATACAACTGTGATTTCTAATTATAGCACTTCTCAATATGCCAAGGAGAAAGGAGTTAGGCCAGATATATCTGCTTACGTGGCTTGTTCTTGATCTTGCACTCCTGGATAAGGATGGCTATACATGATGATACCTTAAAGAGGAGACAGTTCTTTCCATTAGTATGTATTCAGTTAATCAGAAACACCAATTTTTATCCATGCTACTGTATAAAATAGGTAACTAATAAGAACCTACTGTATAGCATAGACAGGGAACTGTACTCAGTACTCTATAAGGGCCTATATAGGAAAAGAATCTTAAAAAAAAAAAAGAGGGTGGATATATGTATACATATAACTGATTCACTTTGCAATACACCTGAAACTAACATAGCACTATAAATCAAGTATACTCCAATAAAAATTTTAAAAAGAAATACCAATTTTTACATGAATAATATGTAATACTTATAAAAGAATTTTACTTTGGTGATTACCTTTTAAAATAAAATGATCCCCTCTGCACCCCAACCCCAGCCTCATCAATATCATACAACTGATGGCACTCAAATGCACACAGAAAAAAACCCAAACCATTTTTCACGTTGTGCTTGGAATTTGGGGGGAAGGGATAAGAATTTACACTTTTTATATAGCATGCTTCCCATCTACTACATTTAAGTTATTATTTTCCAGTTTCTTCTCTACATCTGGCAATATGTATGTTTGTATTATGGCACTTTAGAAATGTATGAGATTTGAAGAAACAAGTCAAAGGGAGACCAGTTACATGAGGATCCCCTAAAGAACAGACACTTTCCACCCAGCCCTTCATTGTGCCATTGGTCATCGTAGGGAAATACTGCAGCCTGAAAGGATCCCTTCTCCTCCTTTACTGCTTCTAAGATACCTATTGCTTTAGAACTCTACCAGGAGTAGAGTTTGGGAGCTTCAGCTTCTGGAGGGGTTTTTATTGAGACAGAAAGATCCAAAAGGATTCAGAGAAACTAGCTGGCTCCAGAAAAGTAGTAGATTAATTCCAATACAGTCCTAGATTACTTGTACCTCCCAGGGTTGGTTGTATTTTCTGAGTTAGGTACCACAGTGCTTTCCTTCCTTTCCCAAGAAGATACTGTCTAGCCAGGGTCCAGATGGGCTGGGAAGTATTGCAAGGGGCCAAGATGTGAATGTCTGAGTAACTTTGGAAACAGTAGGGGTAGGAGTGAGGATATCTCTTACGTACTTTCCCCCATATAGTCAAAAGCTGAGCAAGAACTTTCTCACTTACTGCTTATATAGTATATGTTCATTATATTAGATATTAAGACTGTTTCATGGTACCAAATATAGATTATTCTAAAGCTCTATTCTTTCCATTAACTTAAATTTGTAATTTTTACTAAGTAGATTATGACATGTTTTAAGGCTACAATCTGCAACTGTTCTGTATTGAAGAAAAATATATAAAAGTTAAAGCAAAACAAAGAAACAGCAATAATAATCAATTTGATGTATAATTTTAATTAAATCATTGGGGGAATGCATCTTTCTTATCTTTTGTGTAAATTAATGAGTTGTCTTTTACTGAGACTCAACTTTCCTTGGGACCTACTTAAACTTTGTTGCTGGATTATAATATAGGCAAGGAGAAGTCATTTCTCTTATTCCTGACTTATATTGATATTTCAGAATCAAGAAATACTCTATTCCACCAGAGAAATCTTTACAAATACATTTACTCCAATATGAAAAATGCTGTGGGAACAATTTTTTTCTATATCTTTGGCAGCAACATCAAGTTATCAGAGTTTGGAATCTACATTACCATCTTTTCTGTGGATTCTATAGCAACTAGCACAGTCTTGAGTACAGTGATTAGTCGATGAATGCTTATTGACTCTAATAAAACCTCAAAATGTCAATTATCTCCCCATATACAATGTACTTGAAAAATAACACATTTTCTGTAGTTTCTACACTTGTAAGCCTAAAATGAGTAATTTCCCATTGACCAATGCTAGTAATGCAATAAGAATAAACATTAGGGTAGAGAGAACAGTGTGTCAATATTTTTGGAGAAGAGACTGGTTGTACAACATTTGTTAGTGAAAACAAGTAAATTTGTATTCCAGGGGAATAAAACAGAATTTTCAAGTTAGATTAACCACTAGAGGGAACCACATGAATATAACAGATATTGACTTGGAAAGGAAAGCTAATTAAAAGGTTTTTATTAGCATGTTAAAATTCAGAGAATCAATTTTACAACTAAAGGCAAAATCTCAATTCATGTAGAATCCAACAAAGATGACTTAAAACAGCTTGTGTAGTAGGGGGAGGTAGCAGGAGGCTATTTTAACTGATTTTTAAAAACAACATTATTATGGTATATCCCATACACTCTTTACAATATAATAATATTTTAAGGTGACATGGTTTTCTTCCTTGAAAGAAAACAAGCTCCTTACTGATAGGGTAGAAAGTTACCACTTTCACAAGCCTATATAAGAAAAGTTAATTAAAAAAAAATAGAAGGCACACTACTACCAGTCTCCACATGTAATTCAAGCTAAGCCTTATTTTTTAAATTAAAAATGTTTCTTTTTAGAGTCAGTACATAAAGTTTATGTTCCAGAATTCTTAATTCTTTATACTCTGTAACTTAGAAATACAAGCCTGCCGGGATCCAGAGTGATTCTGACTGCTTTCATCTTGGTAAAGAACACGAATAATAAATGAAACCTGAATATAGGTTTCAAAAGTTGATTCTTCAAAGTGGCATTGCCTCTTTTTCTTACCTACATACCTTCGCAACGTTTCTTCCTAGTCATTTCTATGGTTCCTATATTGTCACAGCAACAAATATCTTTTGCTCTCAATAAGACATCCTAGTGAAAGTCAAACATCCAATAGTATTTCAAACCAGGTTGCACTAGACTCACCTGGCTTTACTCATCATTTAACTTAATTTACCACTTTGACTACACTCTTTATTGATGCTCTGGATCTAAGTACTATCTATCAATCTTATTATTTTCTTCATGGTTCCTGCTGCTAGGAAAATGTCAAAGCAGTGGGGAAAAATACTGTTTTCTCAGAAATGAAGACTTTGAAAGATTCTGTCCCTAGAATGAGTATTCGACTCCACAGTTTACTTCCACAATTGCCAGAACGCCCAGAACATGCTATTATGCCCGACAATAGGGAGATGAAAGAGAAGACAACAGCATTTCTTTTTTAAACAGTCTGTTAGCCTATTTATTAGGCTAGAAACTGTTGGCAAGCAAATATGTTACTCCATTTTCTCCATCTTTATTATTATTTTGGGGGATCTGTATGGGGAAATAATCTGAGCAAGGCTTAAGAAGATGAAATAGAGAGTAGTTGAATTAGAAAAAAAAATCAGCCTCTTTTGAATTCCAAACCGTTTAAAAAAAACTTATGTGGAAGGGACTTCTCTGGTGGTCCTGTTCGCTAAGACTCCACCCTCCCATACAAGGGGCCCAGGTTCGATCCCCGGTCAGGGAACTAGATCCCACATGCTGCAATTAACAGGTCCCATGTGCTGCAACTAAGACCTGCTGCAGCCAAACAAAGAAGTAAATATTTTTAAAAAAGACTATGCAGAAGCTTCCAAAAGTTGACTTTGTTGAGTATAGAGAAGTATTGGGAAAATGAAGCGGCAGGAGCCAAACAAACCTGGGTTCAAATCCCACGTCTGATTCCCAGAGAAATAATAGTAGGAAACAATAACACTCATCATGAGAGGCTGCTAAGTATTAGCAATATTTTACACAAAGCATGTGTTCTTATGGTAAGTACTCAATTAATGGTAACACTTCATTTCTGGTAGAACTTCTGAAGTTTTGTTTTCACATTTAGATTTGTGTATAATATTTACTGACATTATCACGTTATTTTTTAGCCTATGTACAAGTAAATAGTTATAAAATGCTTTCCTGTGAGATATAACTACAAGGTGTGAGAACAGAAATAAGTATAAAGTCAGCATTATTATCCTGACTTGATAAATTAAGAGGCTAAATTAACCTGAAATTGAGGGGATTATCCAGAATGTTCCATCTGGTGGTAGTTACTACTTTCAAACTCCTTTTAAAGATCTGTGGTTTAAATACCATAAAATAGCTGCCACAGGGAGGAAATGGGGTCTAATGCACATTTTCACATGGAGAGTAGCAAGAGTTTCAAGACAAGGAGCTTCTACATAAATAACTTTACCATGTCGGGCAGCATCATATTTTGACATGTTAACTCGCAGGAGGAAATTATTCAGGCTGTTGAGGTAAGCTGGAAGGGAGTGATAGCCTTCTGGATCATACCATACCTGAACATTCCAAAAGAAGACAAGATCAGTAGGGTGTTCAAATAAATTAGACAGTCTTTATACCTTAAGGCAATATAATTTATATTTAAAATAAATGCACCAGTTTCCCCACTAACTTATTTCATCTTGGCAGATTATGAACCACCCACCAGAGTGCTGACCACAAAACTCTAAGTTTCCAACCTAGAGATGGGTGGAGATCATGAAACCAACTTTTTCCTGCTTGATAGCACCAAGTCAGTAGTTATCCTAGACTTTCTCTCCAGGTAAAGCTTGAAATAAACAGAAGTCATTATTATCTTCATCTCTGTGACTGGTCTATGGTGATTCTGGAACTAGAAGTAAGGCAATCTGTCTCTAAATAATAATAATAATAACAAAAACAAATGGCGTATAGGCAAGGCTGCAGCAAGAAATAAATTATTAATACATTTACAAGCATTGTGTTCTTAGCAACAAGACTGATAACTTTGAAATACCCCCACTAACTTTTTATTCCTAGTTATAACCCAAAAGAAAGCGAGTTACTTTATCTTCTATGTCAAAAAGAAAGGGATTTAAAATGTTGTTGCTCAGTCGCTCAGTTATGTCCAACTCTCTCTGACCCCATGGACTGTATGTAGCTCAACAAGCTCCTCTGTCCATGGAATTTTCCAGGCAAGAATACTGAAGTGGGTTGCCATTTCCTTCTCCAGGGGATCTTCTTGAACCAGGGATCAAACCCACATCTTCTTCACTGGCAAACACTGGCAGGCAAATTTTTTACCACTGAGCCACCAGGGTAGCCCATATTTAAAATATTGGTATACCTCAAATCAAGAAAGGCAATTAGTAATTCGAAATTACAAATCTGATTTAGAGAGAAATTATTTAATGTTAGAACTCCCTTATTTAAGAATATTTACTCTATGTGTGGAGAGAGCAAGAAAAGAAACAAGGGGGGCTTTCAGGTCCATTGCAGTAGTGTTTACATTCTATATGACCTTATAAAAGCCAGCTAAAATATACTCAATAGTATCTATCTCTTAGGGATGTTGTGAGGATGTATAGGTAGCTGGTATAAAATGTGACACTAGTGCTTCGTTTATAAGTCACTAAATGAGTATTTGTTTCTTCACTTCCCACAAGTTTGTACATGTCTCATACTAACAAATGAGAAGTGTTATGACCAATTTAAGATTTAAAGACTACTTGTGATCATATGGGTAATCATATGTGTCTGATTCTGTGACTCTAGCTTGTTTCACATTCAAAGCATAGATATAGTCTAGAAGAAAAACGCCAACAGAATTGTTTATATCATCAAATTCTGTTAAGTTTCCATGTTCTTTAAAAGCATTGCCTGGTGGCTCAGACAGCAAAGAATCTGCCTGCAGTGTAGGAGACCTGGGTTCGATCTCTGGGTAAAGAAGATTCCCTGGAGAAGGGAATGGCTACCCACTTGGTTAGAGAATTCCATAGTAGAGATGTCTGGCGGGCTACAGTCCATGGGGTCAGAAAGAGTTGGACATGACTGAGCGAATAACACACAAGAAGCAAAGCTAAATGTATATGACACATATGCAAGGGAAAATGCCTAAAACATCAATGTACAGTTAAGAAAATATTACAAAGGGAACATATCCATCACTCAGGTTGAGAAACAGAAATTGCCAGCATCCAGAACATCTTCTCTTTGATACTCTGTGTCCTTTCAAATCACAATGTACTCTCTCTCTCCTCTAGATTATATGGTAGTTTTGCTTACTGTCGAAGTTTATAGTAAATGCAATTACAGTTGTGTATTCCTTTTTGGTTTTGCTTTTGCTTACTAAGAGTGTTTGGAAGAGTTCAGTTCAGTCGCTCAGTTGTGTCCCACTCTTTGCAGCCCCATGAACTGCAGCACGCCAGGCCTATCAGTCTGCTGGGAGCCAGCACGGGAGATCCCACCCATGACAAGGTCACGTGGAGAGGCCTGATGGACAAGGCGAGTCAGGTCTCAAGCGGTCCTCTGTCTGAGCATCTACCCCGAAACCAAAATCTGTCTGTTTACTGTCTGCTATACTATACTCTTCTGACATTACCACCTTTTCTCTGGAAAGAGTTAATTCAGAGCTCCAGTTAATAGTCTCCTGCATATAAAAAGGGGCTTAAAACCCCTTTGATGGCTTTCCAACTTATCTGACCGGTCTTTACAGCTTGTGGATTGTTTACAGCCCCCAACCGTGAGAGGCACAAGCTCAAAACATCTTAAAGATATAGAGCCTTTTAGAGCTAAGAATTAGTTTGGTGAAGAGTTTGCTGAGTTGTTTGCTGCCAGGCCTCCATATCCTTTATCTTTTAGGCACCTGGGAGGATATTAATCAATGTAAACGGGATGCAGAAATAGGAATATAGTAGTTTTGATGTTAGCAATACTAGACTTTTGAGTTAATTAATTTTCTCTTTGTTATAAATCACTGTACTCCTTTTTCCTTGTTATAAATTGTTGTATCCTTGCTATGTAAGAATGTAACTTTATTTAGTGTTTTCTGAGAGTGGCACCAGACTTTGGGAAGAACAACACTATTACCCTTATCAGAAAAGGGCTGTAAAATGTTAATTGGCCTTTTGGCTGGAAGATGATGTAAATCACCTAGGACTTATGTATACAACTAGGTATGCAGAGAGAAAGCCTGGTCTCGATCAGAGTCAGGGCTGTTGACACTGCATAATTTTGTATTATCCATTGATCTCTATGTACAACCAAAAAGTATAAAAAGCCTTCTGAACAATAAAGGATGGACCAGTTTCTCGGACTAGTCTCTCGAACTAGTTTCTTGGAAATCTGGCTCCCCCGGTGTCTCTCTCTCTCTTTCTCCCTCTCCCACCCTCTCCTTTTCAGGCTGAATTCCCATCTGGAGTGGGGAGGCTTGCCATGTCTACTTACTTGCCCCGGCTTCTAAGATCCATGAGAGAGGGAGCCCAAGGCGGGGCACCCTAGCTATTCAAACGGGCGCCGGTGGCCCAATGTAGATGGTGCAAACCTCTTGTCCTGAGATTTTATTAGTTCTTAACGTAAACCAAGTTATTCAGCCTCTTTTCTGCACTAAATTTTCCTACTATACTGTTTCTTCTTAATTTCCTTTATATTTCTAAATAAATAAGTTTTCCTCTCCTAAGCCGTCTCCCCTTCGAATTCCCTGGATCCACCAGGGCAGGACCCTGGCACCTGTCCATCAACAACTCCCGAAGTTCACCCAAGCCCATGTCCATTGAGTCGGTGATGCCATCAAACCATCTCATCCTCGGTCGTCCCCTTCTTCTCCTGCCCTCAATCTTTCCCAGCATCAGGGTCTTTCCCCATGAGTCACCTCTTCACATCAAGTGGCCTAAGTATAGGAGTTTCAGCTTCAGCATCAGTGCTTCCAATGAATATTCAGGACTGATATCCTTTAGGATGGACTGGTTGGAACTCCTTGCAGTCCAAGGGACTCTCAAGAGTCTTCCTCAACACCACATTCAAAAGTATCAATTCTTTGGCACTCAGCTTTCTTTAGAGTCCAACTCTCACATCCATATATGACCACTAGAAAAACCATAGCCTTGACTAGATGGATCTTGGTTGACAAAGTAATGTCTCTCCTTTACAATATGCTGTCTAGGTTGGTCATAACTTTCCTTCCAAGGAGTAAGCATCTTTTAATTTCATGGCTGCAATCACCATCTGCAGTGATTTTGGAGCCCCCCAAATAAAGCCAGCCACTGTTTCAACTGTTTCCACTGTTTCCCCATCTATTTGCTGTGAAGTGATGGGACCAGATGCCATGATTTTAGTTTTCTGGATGTTGAGCTTTAAGCCAACCTTTTCACTCTTCTCTTTCACGTTCATCAAGAGGCTCTTTAGTTCTTCTTCACTTTCTGCCGTAAGGGTGGTGTAATCTGCATATCTGAGGTTATTAATATTTCTTCTAGTAATCTTTATTCCAGCCTGTGCTTCATTCAGCCCAGAGTTTCTCATGATGTACTCTGCATATAAGTTAAATAAGCAGGGTGACAATATACAGCCTTGACATACTCCTTTTCCTATTTGGAACCAGTCTGTTCCATGTTCAGTTCTAACTGTTGCTTCTTGACCTGCATACAGGTTTCTAAAGAGGCACGTCTGGTATTCCCATCTCTTTCAGAATTTTCCACAGTTTATTGTGATCCACACAGTCAAAGACTTTGGCATAGTCAATAAAGCAGAAATAGATGTTTTTCTGGAACTCTCTTGCTTTTTCGATGATCCAACGGATTTTGGCAATTTGATCTCTGATTCCGCTGCCTTTTCTAAAACCAGCTTGAACATCTGGAAGTTCATGGTTCACGTATTGCTGAAGCCTGGCTTGGAGAATTTTAAGGATTACTTTACTAGTGTGTGAGATGAGTGCAATTGTCCAGTAGTTTGAGTATTCTCTGGCATTGCCTTTCTTTGGGATTGAAATGAAAACTGAAATTTTCCAGGCCTGTGGGCACTGCTGAGTTTTCCAAATTTGCTGGCATATTGAGTGCAGCACTTTCACAGCATCATCTTTCAGGATTTGAAATAGCTCAACTGGAATTCCATCACCTCCACTAGCTTTGTTCATAGTGAGGCCCATTTGACTTCACATTCCAGGGTGTCTGGCTCTAGTTGAGTGATCACACCATCGTGATTATCTGGGTCATGAAGATCTTTTTTGTACAGTTCTGCTGTGTATTCTCACCACCTCTTCTTAATATCTTCTGCTTCTGTTAGGTCCATACCATTTCTGTCCTTTATTGTGCCCATCTTTGCATGAAATGTTCCCTTGGTATCTCTAATTTTCTTGAAGAGACCTCTAGTCTCTCTCTTCTTTGCTGAAGAAGGCTTTCTTATCTCTCCTTGCTATTCTTTGGAACTCCGCATTCAAATTGGTATATCTTTCCTAGTCTCCTTTGCTTTTTACTTCTCTTCTTTTCACAGCTATTTGTAAGGCCTCCCCAGACAGCCATTTTGCTTTTTGCATTTCTTTTTCTTGGGGATGGTCTTGATCCCTGGCTCCTGTACAATGTCACGAACCTCTGTCCATGTTCATCAGGCACTCTGTCTATCAGATCTAGTCCCTTAAATCTATTTCTCACTTCCACTGTATAATCATAAGGGATTTGATTTAGGTCATACCTGAATGGTCTAGTGGTTTTCCCTACTGTCTTCAATTTAAGTCTCAATTTGGCAATAAGGAGTTCATGATCTGAGCCCCAGTGAGCTCCCGGTCTTGTTTTTGCTGACTGTATAGGGCTTCTCCATCTTTGGCTGCAAAGAATATAATCAACCTGATTTCAGTGTCAACCATCTGGTGATGTCCATGTGTAGAGTCTTCTCTTGTGCTGTTGGAAGAGGGTGTTTGCTATGACCAGTGCGTTCTATTGGCAGAACTCTATTAGCCTTTGTCCTGCTTCATTCTGTATTCCAACGCCAAATTTGTCTGTTACTCCAGGTGTTTCTTGACTTCCTACTTTTGCATTCCAGGCCCCTATAATGAAAAGGACATCTCTTTTGGATGTAAGTTCTAGAAAGTCTTGCAGGTCTTCATAGAAGTGTTCAACTTCAGCTTCTTCAGTGTTACTGGTGGGGCATAGACTTGCATTACTGTGATATTGAATGGTTTGGCTTGGAAACGAACAGAGATCATTCTGTCATTTTGAGATTGCATCCAAGTACTGCATTTTGGACTCTTTTGTTGACCATGGTGGCTACTCCATTTCTTCTAAGGTATTCGTGCCCACAGTAGTAGATATAATGGTCATCTGAGTTAAATTCACCCATTCCAGTCCATTTTAATTTGCTGATTCCTAGAATGTCGACATTCACTCTTGTCATCTCCTGTTTGACCACTTCCAATTTGCCTTGATTCATGGACCTAACATTCCAGGTTCCTATACAATATTGCTCTTTACAGCATTGAACTATTGTATGGAAATGAGTTTATTCATTTCCATGGCTGAGAGTTCTATTGAATGAATATATAACAATTTATTTATTTATTCTACTGTGTATGGACATTTGGGGTTGCATTTTCAGCTAATATGAGACATGCTACTATGTGCATTTTTGTATATGTAACCTGGTACTAAGATCATGGCATGACTTTATTTTTTAGGGCTCCAAAATCACTGCAGTGGTAACTGCAGCCATTAAATTAAAAGACGCTTACTCCTTGGAAAGAAAGTTATGACCAACTTAGCATATTGAAAAGCAGAGACATTACTTTACTAACACAGGTCAGTATAGTCTAGGCTGTGGTTTTTCCAGTAGTCGTATATGGATGTGAGAGTTGGACTGTGAAGAAAGCTGAGCGCCGAAGAATTGATGCTTTTGAACTGTGGTGTTGGAGAAGACTCTTGAGAGTCCCTTGGACTGCAAGGAGGTCCAACCAGTGCATCCTAAAGGAAATCAGTCCTGAATATTCATTGGAAGCACTGATACTAAAGCTGAAACTCCAGTACTTTGGCCACCTGATGAGAAGAGCTGACTCATTTGAAAAGACCTTGTTGCTGGGAAAGATTGAAGGTGGAAGGCAAAGGGGACAACAGGGAATGAGATGAGGATGGCATCACCGACTCAATGGACATAAGTTTGACTAAACTCTGGGAGTTGGTGATGGGCAGGGAGGTCTGGCATGCTGCAGTCCATGGGGTGACAAATAGTTGGATACAACTGAGCAACTGAACTGAACTGAACTGGGTACTTGTGTATACATGCTTCCTTAGGTTAAATACAGAAGATTGGAACCATTGTATTAGGGAGTATACATTATTCCAAATGATTTTCAAATCAACTGACCCATGTTTTATTTTCAACTCCTGAAAATGCTTGAACATTTAAAGTTCATATTCTCATTTGTATGATATCCCAAAAGAAAGATCACAATTTACCTTGGCAAGTGTTCTATTAGTTGGAACAGTTGTTACATCAAAAAGAAGGTCTTTAGTCAAAGGCAGCCCCAAACTCCAACCTCCATATCTACATGGAAAAATGGATATTTGTTTTAATGAGAAAATATTCACAAATAAATCTAAAATGTTTAACTAAGAGCTCACTTTTTTCTTTCCACTAAGAATACATTTGCAGTATGAAATAAATACGATCTGACAAATATTTTACAGTTTTATCAATTTCTTTTATTATATTTTAGTCTAATGCATATTATAACTAGAAATTCATGGACTCTTAAAAATAAAAAGTGTATTTAAAAAATTCAAATAGAAATTTTAAGGAAAGGTTAGTTTAAACATTGACCAAATTAAGAATGGGTTAAATAAATAAATAAGAATGGGTTAAATAAATAAATAAGAATGGGTTAAATACTAAATACTAAATAACATTTTAGTAGTTATACTAAAATAATTTTCATGCGACTATTACCCTAAATGTGATGCTGCAGAGCTCTATTTTTGATGTGCAAAGAACACTACAGGATATTCTTCACATTTTTTTTTAAAGTAGGTTATAGAATGGTTTGTTTATAATAAACCTCATTTTGTTGAAAATATTTAATATGTATTCAAGTATACTTGCCACCTTTCTCTCCCAGCTTTATTAACATATAATTGACAGATAAAATGTGTATATATTTAAGGCATACAATGTTTTGATATATGTATATGTTGTGAAATAATCCCCACAATCAAGCTAATTAACATATCCATTATCTCACATAGTTACCATTTTCTTGTATATGTTGAGAATTCTTAAGGTCTACCCACTTAACAAACTTCATGTAATAATCTGTATTCTTAACTAGACTTGCTGTACTTAGACATCCAGAATGTATTCACCTTGCTTTACTGAAACTTTGTACCCTTTGACCAAAATTTTACCACCTCACCCTTCCCCAGACCCTAATAACCACTGTTGTACTCTTCTGTTTCTATGCATTTGACTATTTTGAATTCCCTATAAAAGTGAAACCATGCAGTATTTGTCTCTATTATTTCACTTGGTATAATGTCTTCCAGGTCCGTCTGTGCTGTTGAAAATGTAAGCCTGCCACACTTGCCTATGGCAAGTGTTCAGGTGGCTTAGGAACAAGCCTGTGAACTTGCTAAACAAGAACACGTTTTATTCACATGCAGATATCATACTCCAAGCTTGGAGATGTTCAAATTGGAACTAAGGACAACTGTCACCAAAAGCCATGCCTAAAAACTCTCCAGGTTTGCACAATCCAGTCAATAACTTTTCGCTTTGAGAAAAAAAAGTACAAATTTAACAATACATTTTTTAATCCCAAAACAATGCTTTACAATGTGCTCAAATAAATCTTAATTTAGTTATTAAGTTAATTTACTTAAATTTTAATATGTAAGGATGTTTAGATAAATCAGAATTTACCCACATAAATAATCAATAGAAATTTGCCTTTTATTGTCACAAATTCAAGACAGTTAACTTAAAATTAGAAAACAAGATATTCTATATTAAATTTTTTTAAAACGGTTTTTTTTTTTTTTACCTTTTTTGTGTAAACTCATTAGCAGTTGATATAAGATAATTTTCCAAGTGGTGCCCAGTGAGGTTATAAATTACTTGGGAAGAATAAGTTCTTCTATGAGGTGGTGAATAGTTAAATTTAGGACATTCCTGAAAAATAAGGTTAAAAAAGTTCATTTGGGACATTGCTGTACAAGTTAAATAGACAATGTCAAGAAGCTTCAGTCTCATGATCTGTCTATTAGTGCAACTGGTAGAGTGTGATAAGGGTGTCTTCTACCTCTGAAGAGCTGTGAAAAGGAAGTCATCTTGCCTTTGCCAAGAAATAACACAAAGTTATTATTTATATAGAGCACATACTTGTGCTTAAGACTTGCTTAAAGCCAAAAAGGAACACAAGTTAACCAATGTTAGATATTTCTTTCACTGTACTGACAAGCTTGCTATGTCTGGAGAACAACATTAAAGTTTATGATGACTCAAAATTCTCTCAGTTATTCACAGGGAATAAAAAAGTATTTGCCCCAAGGCAATGGCACCCCACTCCAGTACTCTTGCCTGGAGAGTCCCATGGATGGAGGAGCCTGGTAGGCTGCAGTCCATGGGGTCGCTGAGGGTCAGACACGACTGAGCGACTTCACTTTCACTTTTCACTTTCATGAATTGGAGAAGGAAATGGCAACCCACTCCAGTGTTCTTGCCTGGAGAATCCCAGGGACGGGGCAGCCTGGTGGGCTGCCGTCTATGGGGTCACACAGAGCCGGACACGACTGAAGTGACTTAGCAGCAGCAGAAGCAGCAGCAGCAAATTGAAAAGATAACATTAACAGAGATAAGTTCTCAGGGATGAACAACAGTGGATGAAAGAAGAAAGAAAAGTCGCTCAGTTGTGTCCGACTCTTTGCAGGTCTCCCGCATTGCAGGCAGACGCTTTATTGTCTGAGCTACCAGGGAAGTCAAGTTTATATTATATTAGTTTTAAGGGACTAAACCTAGGTGTCAGATTCCAATTTTACCCATATCTAAATCTAATTTATATATATGTCTTATATACATGTTGCTGATTCATATATAAGTTGTAAACATAGCACAGAGAGTCCCTGTATGCCTGTCACCCAGTTTTCCCCATTGTTAGCATCTTATGTTACCGTCAAAATTCAGTGCCTGGGTCCATTACTACTAACCAACCTCAGAGCTTAGTTTAAACCCCTTACTTATAAGTTTTAGCTTTTTGCACTCCCTGACTTCTTACTTTCCATTGGAGTGTATCATGCTTCGCTGCCACAAACTTTAGTTTGGGAAAAGCCTAGCACTTTTCCAGTTTTTCCTCCCATCTTCCACATAGTTTCTCAGAGCCTGAGACTAGCACCACATGTGTGGATCAAGAGCATAAAGTTACAGCTTGCTCTAAAAAAAGAACGCTGAATTTCACCTTGCATCAAGTTATAAAATTTGAAGATCACTTTCTATAATGCCTCTGGTTTCATAAAAAGAGATATCTATGAATGTTATTTTTAGCTTCAATTTTTTATTAAATTATACATAGAGAAAAGCATATATACTATAAGGATACTGTATGATAAATTTTGACAAACTGAAAACACCCTTGAACCAGCAACTGGATCAGAAAACAAAACAATGCTAGTACCCTAGGAGCCCCCCTTATCACATTTCCTTTCAACCCTATAACTCCCAAAGTAACCAGCACGGAAGAGTTTTGTCCATTTTTGTATTTCATACAAATATAATTGTATCATATGTACTCTCTCATATCTGGACTTTTTTTCACTGATCATTTGTTTGTGAGAACATGATGTGTATAGTTGTAGATCAAATAGAGGAAAACAATAGAAGGGTAAAGACTAGAGATCTCTTCAAGAAAATCAGAGAAACCAAGGGAACATTTCATGCAAAGATGGGCACAATAAAGGACAGAAATGATATGGACCTAAAAGAAGCAGAAGATACTAAAAAGAGGTGACAAGAACATACAGAAGAACTGTGCAAAAAGAGTCATGGCATCTAGTACCATCATTTCACGGCAAGTAGATGGGGAAAAATTGGAAACAGTGATAGACTATTTTCTTGGGCTCCAAAATCACTGCAGATGGCTACTACAGCCACGAAATTAAAAGATGCTTGCTCCTTGGAAGAAAAGCTATGACAAACATAGCATATTCAACAGCAGAGACATCACCTTGCCAACAAAGGTCCTTATAGTCAAAAGCTCTGGTTTTTCCAGTAGTCATGTACGGATGAGAGACATGGACCATAAAGAAGGCTGAGCACCGAAGAATTGATACTTTCAAACTGTGGTGCTGGAGAAGATTCTTGAGAGTCCCTTGGACTGCAAGGAGATCAAACCAGCCAGTCCTAAAAGAAATCAGTCCTGAATATTCACTGGAACAGCTGATGCTGAAGCTATAGCTCCAATCCTTTGGTGACCTGATCTGAAGAGCTGACTCACTGGAAAAGACCCTGGTGCTGGGAAACGTTGAGGGCAGGAGGAGAAGGGGAGGACAGAGGATGAGATGGTTGGATGGCATCACTGACTCAATGGACATGAGTTTGGGTAAACTCAGGGAGTTGGTGATGGACAGGGAGGCATCCATGGGGTCGCAAAGAGTCAGACATGACTGAATGACTGAACTGAACTGAACTGATTCTACTGTTGCTGGGAATTTGGGAAGCTATTACAAATATTATTACTATGAGCATCCCAGTATATGTCTCTCGGTGAACTAGCACTTCTGATGGGTATATAATAGGAATGGAATTGATGAGTCCATAGGGTATGTATATCATCAGCATTAGTAGATACTATCAATGCTTTTAAAAATTGTTTACATAAATGTGGATTCCCATCAGCAGACTATTAAGTTGAAAAAATTTTAATCTACTTATTAAAAAAAATAAAATCTATCCAGATTCTATTTTTAAATACTAAGTTGGTAGACTTTTACTATGAACTAAATAAAACACGCAAAGAATTAGTTAGGTTAGATGAGAGATTAGAAAACACTTTGAGAACTGGGTAAGAATAATACTTAAAATGCAAGGATTTCAAAAGATGCCTGCTGGATTCTAGTTTTTATTGTTAGTAACTATCTTACGTGAGGCCACAAAAAATGGTTGCACTTACTGAAAACATCTTTATTCTAAAATAGTGTACCAAGACAGTATAAGACGTAATCATATGGCACTTTGAAGAGAATATTGCTAGATTCCTCCCATACAGAAGTGTTGGTAACATAGTGACTCTCAGAAACTAACAGTGACCTCTTTTCTTCAGCAATCTTTAATTTCTTAAAAGTTTACTGAATTGATAGACCTAGGGGTTCCCTGGTGGCTCAGTCAGTAAAGAATCCGCCTGCAATGCAGGAGACTTGGGTTTGATTCCTGGGTTGGGAAGGTCCCCTGGAAGAAGGATGGCAGCCCACTCCAGGATTGCAGCCGGGAGAATGCCCATGGACAGAAGAGGCTGGCGGGCTGCAGTTGATAGGGTTGCAAAGAGTCAGACACGACTGAGCAACTAAGCACAGAAAACAAAAGTGTGTTTCTATAGAATACAGACAGGGTGTTGGTTGGAAAATCTTTAATGTTTCTTTCAGGACATGAATTATTCTCACATCCTGGAGGTGTTGCTTGGAGGCATACAGAGTTCTGTTCTGGACTTAAACACTACTAACTTCCCAGCTGACCACTATGATAGAAATCACATTGTGCTTTCAAATATTTCATTATGGAGGCATTTTGTTGTGTGAAACACAGAGCTTTCTGGTTACAACTGAACTGAGCCCCAAAACTCACTTTTAGTCAGTTTCCACAAAGACTGTCATAGAGTTACCTACCCCAGGAAGTTTGTCCTAAGATGGATTTAAAACAGTGACCTGAAGTTCAGTGTTTCTGAGCTGTTCAGATCCACATCGCTGAGTTACTAGCTTCTGTAAAATGAAACTATATCCCCTCTTTGGGAACCTAGAAAGATCTTTCAAGCTTTGATATTTGTTCCTTTTTTTTTTTTACTTCACTGAAAGCAAATTCCATCTTACCTGGGTGTTTTCTGAGCAGGAGCAAACTCCAAAATTAGTGATAGGTTCTCCACTGCTGTTCCATTTTCCCAGACTGTCTCTGTTTAAACACCTCCTGCAAGTAAGAATGATATTAAAGTGAGGTGTGTGTACATTCTTATGTTTATGTATAAGCGGGTATTTAGTATTGAATTCAGGTATAGTTCTCAGTTCAATTTACTGATTTTTCACAACTTGAAAATATATTGCACTACCATTTCCAAGTGATCTGACATCTTATGGGGGAATGAGGGACAGCACTTAACGATTAAGCAGTGCTGAGACCAAAGCTCATTGCCTCAATGTGGCAGGATGGAACTTCTTGATACCTTTATTTTCTTTGCTCTTTTCATCCTCTCCTCTGAAGGGAAAGGGATTTTTAGAAAAACAATGCACTAATGTCAAGTTTGCATGTGTCATATACTATTTTGAAAGTTTGAATTTTTGTTGCTGTTCAGTTACTACATCATTTTGAATAAGCAACACTATATAGTGCAAAAGTCTGGGGACTGGAGTCAGAAGACATGTGTCTTGGCTTTAGCTACACAACCTACTCTTTAGATTTCTTTTGACAAGTATCCTAGTTCACATGAGCCTCAGTTTTTTTCATCTTAAAACTGAGATTAACAATTCACAGGGTGGTTGTGATTGTTTAATGAAAATATGTATACAACCAAACTTTACAAGTTATAAAGCACCTCTTACTATTTCAGGATAGCCTCACCATGGAATGAACTAAAGGAGATAAATAAAGTCTTAAAAGATAGACTTCAGTCAGAGTGCTGACCTCCTCAGTCAAACAACACACACTCACCCATCCACACTCTGCCACATACCTGCACACACATGCATGCACGTGCACACACACTGGAATGCTGGGGGAAAAAAAAGAACTACTTACGGATCACTGATATTCAAACACAGGTTGTCAATGCCAGGGAAGCTCCACATTGCTGAGACCAGGTCTTTTGTGCTTGGGTGATAATTCCTATAATATTAAAGGACAGAAACAAATTCATGTTTCCTTCACTAGAGTTCCATATTAAACTCATTCTCATGAATAATATGAAGAAATGACATATGCTGAATACAGGACTATTTTCTTAAAAATCTAAGAGAGATGTAGACTCAGAAAGAAGGTCACACAAAAAAATAAGCACCTGTCTCTATTTGGCTGTCTTATTATTTTCCTGTCACATGCATTTAGTGATCACCTACTGCATACATAACATTATATTATGCACAATCCTGATACTGCTATTCTGTATTTAATAAAAAGTTATTTGCCATGTATTACAACAGATTGAGAATCCATACCTAATCTGGTTTTCCTGATTAAATATTCATTAAAAATAAAAATCTACCTTAACTTTATTTTTAGACAAATACAAAAATTCTTACAGTTGTTTGCTGGTGAGGGAAGTGTCACGTGATAAATCAAACTGTCTATTTCTTTGGCAGGATCAGGTATTGTGGCTCTGAGTTCTTTATTCTTCAGCATTTTATGACATTCATTCAGGCACAAATGCACCTCTGGAGGCATTGGGAAAATGCTGTTTCAGTTAAAGGAAAGACACTTACGCATAGAACGTTGTCTGTTCCGAGGTACCATAAAGAGATGGGGTGATTTGGAGCTCTGGATAACTGTTGCTGGAACTCCTCAGTGTGCCGAGGCCCATGGCAGTTGTTACAAAGACAATGGGGAGAATAACCTGTGCGATGAAGCCCTTCCAGTTTCGGCGGGTGTGATGGAACCTCTTAATGAGTATAGCCATAATCTTCTTCAATAACAGTTTAAAACCAACCGATCTCTCTCCTCTGGTCAGGATTTTGTCTGATTTTAAAAAAGAGAGAGAGATTTAACATGGTTATGGGAAATCTTGATAAATCAAGAAATAAAGTAACTTCAAAGACTATGGACCCTGCTTATTTAACTTATGTGCAGAGTACATCATGAGAAACGCTGGAGGAAGCACAAGCTAGAATCAAGATTGCCAGGAGAAATATCAATAACCTCAGATATGCAGATGACACCACCCTTATGGCAAAAAGTGAAGAAGAACTAAAGAGCCTCTTGATGAAGATGAAAGAGAAGAGTGAAAATGTTGGCTTAAAGCTCAACATTCAGAAAACGAAGATCATGGCATCTGGTCCTATCACTTCATGGGAAATAGAAGGGGAAACAGTGGAAACAGTGTCAGAGTTTATTTTGGGGGGCTCTGAAATCACTGCAGATGGTGATTGCAGCCATGAAATTAAAAGATGCTTACTCCTTGGAAGGAAAGTTGTGACCAACCTAGATAGTATATTCAAAAGCAGAGACATTACTTTGCCAACAAAGGTCCATCTAGTCAAGCCTATGGTTTTTCCGGTGGTCTTGTATGGATTTGAGAGTTGGACTGTGAAGAAAGCTGAGCACCGAAGAATTGATGCTTTTGAAGTATGTTGCTGGAGAAGACTCTTGTGAGTCCCTTGGACTGCAAGGAGATCCAACCAGTCCATCCTAAAGGAAACCAGTCCTGGATGTTAAATGGAAGGACTGATGCTGAAGCTGAAACTCCAATACGTTGGCCACCTCATGTGAAGTGCTGACTCATTGGAAAAAGACTCTGATGCTGGGAGGGATTGAGGGCAGGAGGAGAAGGGGACGACAGAGGATGAGATGGCTGGATGGCATCACCAACTCGATGCAGAGGAGTTTGGTTGAACTCCAGGAGTTGGTGATGGACAGGGAGGCCTGGCGTGCTGTGATCATGAGGTCACAAAGAGTCGGACACGACTGAGTGACTAACACTTTCACTTTCTTCATTGATCAGCTATGGGCCTGAGTCTCTCCATCTTAAGAAGCATATGTAAAAGTCCTTTGAAAATTATAAATTATTATACACAAAATATTCTTTGTCATATACATAGTAATCTTAATGTCAAAGTGAGACTTCTAGAATTATATAAGTGAATATTGTCACCAATCTCCTAAAGTCTCAGTGCAGAATCAATATGTATTACTGACTACTAATATTAAAGAAGTAGCTTCTATCAAAAGATTGAATTCAAATAAAATAAACAAGAGAGCAAAACATCTGGTGGGCTGCCATCTATGGGGTCTCACAGAGTTGGACACGACTGAAGCAACTTAGCTGCAGCAGCAGCAGTAGTAGCAGTATAACTCATCCCTGTTGTCAGTAACTTGGTGACCGTAAGTCTAATTGGCTCTCATTATGGAGCCCAATCAGAGAAGGCGATGGCACCCCACTCCAGTATTCTTGCCTGGAAAATCCCGTGGACAGAGGAGCCTGGTGGGCTGCAGTCCACGGGGTCGCTAAGAGTCGGAAACGACTGAGCGACTTCACTTTCACTTTTCACTTTCAGGCATTGGAGAAGGAAATGGCAACCTACTCCAGCGTTCTTGCCTGGAGAATCCCAGGGATGGGGAAGCCTGGTGGATATCCGTCTATGGGGTTGCACAGAGTCGGACACGACTGAAGAGACTTAGCAGCAGCAGCAGCAGCATGGGGCCCAATGAAGTCACCTTAAACGTAGGAAAAGCAAAATGCTCTCCTCCAAAGTACAATTCTAGTTCAAGTACTTATTTGTTGCATTGTTTTTGGAAATCTGGACTGACTAGCATTTTATAACTCCATTTTTACCACTTCAGTCACAGAAAAGAGCTCATTGGAAAAAATGCCTACCCTCCTCCCCAAAAAGCCTACCCCACTCCCACGTCTTCTGAGAGTGAGAGCTGCACAGTGGTGGAGGTCATAAACTGTGGCTTGGGCTTCTCAGGTGGTTCGGTGGTAAACAATATACCTGCCAATGCAGGGGTTGGGAGAGACACAGGTTCGATCCCTGGGTTGGGAATATCCCCTGGAGAAGGAAATGGCAATCTACTCCAGTATTCTTGACTAGAGAATCCCATGGATAGAGGAGTCTGGCGGGCTATAGTCCATGGGGTTGCAAGAGTCGGAACACAACTTAGTGACTGAGAATGCATGTCTCAGTAGTGCTCATACAACAAGTAATTTCAGCAGTCCCCTCTAAAAATAGTTTCAAATATGACATTTCTTCTGAAGGTCTGCCACCACGCATTCCTTTACATGTGATAAAATGACAGTATTTGTCAACTCTGTGGATATTTTTAATCCTCCATCACAAATTATGCGGCACAAAAATTATGATCTTCATTTAGCTGATAAGAAAAAATACAAAGCTGCTTAATTTAAAATGAATTCCAATTAAATAGAGTGAACAAGTTTAAATGAGAACTCATATCTCTGCAAAGGGGAATTGCAGAAGGAGCTAAATATTGTAAGTTAATTAGTATGCTTTTCTGTTTCTTGAGAAATTACATGTCGATGACTTACAGGTGTATCAGATGGAGCAAATACGTGCTTTCTAAATGATAATGTCAAGGAGGGGAACGTTCTGACTGAAGCATAGTTTCGAATTAGGAGACAAAGGCAGAGGCAAATGCATAACATCTGCTTCCTGAAGCAGATGACCCCGCTCTAAGTTCTCAATTCCATAGTCCCAACAATTATATTTCCAAAAGGTGACATCTGAGGAATCTAGCAGAGGAAAAATGAGACTCCCAAGTTCCAGAGTTATACAAACACCAGCGATTATATTTTCTGAATTTTAGAGTCAAGCAAATGTTTAATCATAAGTTCTATTCCTAGAGATTTTTCCCAATTTAAGCAAAACTATTGAAATGATTACTCCATAATTTATACATGGTTTTACTATATGCTTCCTTAAGTAAATAGTATTTCCAAAGGCATAAACTAACTGTCAGAAAGAATATAAGACAGGATAAAAGCTATTTTCAAAAGGGCCCAATTCCTCAAAGCTGTGACAAGTAACAGCGTTTTCCAAACATATCTTGTGTGAAGAACTGGAGGTGGGAGGGAACCTATTATTATAGATTCTTCACTGTTTAGTCCAACCTCATGAATTCAGTGTATGCTCAGATGCTTCAGTCATGTTCGACTCTTTGCGACCCATGGACTGTAGCTTGCCAGGCTCCTCTGTCCATGGGATTCTCCACGCAAGAATACTGGAGTGGGTTGCCATGCCCTCCTCCAGCAGATCTTCCTGACTCAGGGATCGAAACTCCATCTCATATGTCTCCTGCATTGGCAGGTGGGTTCTTTACCACTACTGCCACCTGGGAAGCCCTGCTGGACACCATCAGTTATAAGAAGTATTGAACTTGTTGAACACAAGTTGGAATAAGTCATATCCTGAAAATGACTTCTCATAGCTAGACAGGATACACATCACTACCCTAACAAGGAAGTTGATGTTCTTCAAAATATTTTTGCAATAGGGAATTCAATTTGGTTTGATAAATATTTTGTATATAAAAATAAAGGTTATATTTCTTTATTCTTTTTAAATTTAGAAATTATAAAGTTGAATTAAAAAAATCTGTCCTGTGATTTTCTCATTTATGCTGTTCATTGGAATTAAGCAAAATGTGTACATTAGATTTATTTTACCATCTCTGTCTGTGAAATTGCTGCTGCTCACAGATAAATCATCAGGGGTTGAGATGCCATTGGTACAGGAACTTCCGATTTTCTTTGGTGTTAAGTGTTCAAGACTCATATTATTTTTTTGTGACTCTTTAGTCAAGTTCAGAAAGACCTAGAAAGAGAAGCAGGAACACTTCATTAGCATAAAAAATGTATATGTTTTCTAGCTTTTAAGCTCAATTTTTATTTTAAATTTTTGTCACATTTATTGAGACTTTAAAGGAACATATTCGTAGTAAAAGATATGTTTTCTCTAATTGAAGCAACATGCTTGTTCTCAGAAGTCAGTCTTACATAAGAATGGTACTGAGATAATTTTAAGATTTTCTGACTTGGTAAAATGTTTGTTTATAATTTTTATATAATCAAAAGCATCTTTATTTTTGTTTCCCTTTACTTCTTAAAACATTCATTAATTTTTTTTCTTTTTAAAAAGAACCGTTCATATTTATTCTAGGGGTACGGCCAGTTAATCAGCCTCAAGCAAAAAGGAAATGTCCAGGTGTACCTCTTCCACAGTAGTATCCGAAATGCCATAGCATCCAATGTTGAGGTCACCCAGGCCACTGTCCAGGGCTCTCAGGAGTGAAAGATAGGCCCCCGAGACTTTGGTGCTAAATGGAGGGAGCACGTAGACAAGTTCTCCCCCGATGTCCTCCTTGAGGTAGGCGTCAGGGAGATATGACTGGATCATTGCCGTCACAGCTGTGGTGTCACACACTGTACTTGCATTTAGATTTGGACTCTAGAGATGAGAAGAGAAGTTAAACACTCCCTTGTCCTCACACTGTAGGGCCCAAGGGCCCCGGTCAGAGGGTGGCGAGTTCTTTTAGGCCAGTACAGACCTGTGCCAGGGAGTATATCACTTCTCTCATGCTCCCTGTCCCACTGGGGGTCTCTGTCCCACTACGGTTGTCTGTCAGTCACTATCCTCCTGGCTTCGTCTCCCACCTCACCCTGTCCCTTCTCCAGCCTCCTTGCTCACCTCCTCCCTCTCCCTCTCACCCCAGCAACAACAAACTTTCGGTTATTCAATGCTTCAGGCTCAGGCACGCTCCCTCCTTAGGGTCTTTGCAATTGTTCCTTTGCCCCAGATAGTGACAGGGCTCAGTCTCTGCCTGGCCTTAACTCCTGGCTCATCTGTTACCTTCTCAGAGACCCTGTCTACTTAAAATGGCACTTCCTAGCATTCCCTATGCCCTTCCCTCTGCTTTATTCTACCCATAGTAGTTATCACTTGCTAATATTCTAAATTATATACTTATCAATTTTACCACCCGAATTCCCCACACTCCCATCAGAACATAAACTCCATGAGGGCAGAGATCTTAGCATCATCAGTTCACTGCTATATCCCCAGTGCCTAAGACAAAGTCTTGGGCACATATTAAGATATCATATATAACTAATAAATAAAATTTTAACTGAATTAAGGAATGTGACAATGAACTACTTTTTACATTTCGGAAGTCACATTAGGATGATAAGATGTAAAATAAATGAGAGTAGTCATAGCATATACATTTTGCACAACATAGATACATAGCACTATTTGAGATAGTAAGGGAGCCTTAGTAACTAAGCAGTTTTGTTCTTTGAAGATGTGAAAGCATCACTGGTCTGTCTGAATTAGTCTCCACATTACCAGTCGAGGAACACTGATCAGAAAGTGAATATGTGACTGTATATTCCTTCATTTGCTTTTTATAGAGTGGAAAATCTAATTTTTAGCCTTATAGGCTGAAATGTAGGGAAACTAACAGGCTGATCCTTCATCACTAGCTTTAAGTATAGACTTTCTTTTATCTAGTGCGTTAGTTCTCAATATGCAATCCCAGAACAGCAGCATCAGTGTCATATGTGGACATTGGTAGAAGTGTAGTAAATTCTGGAACCCCTTCCCAGATCTACTGAATCAGAGACACTCAAAGGTGGAACCAGAAGTCTGGATTTAACCAAGACCTTCAGCGGTTCTGACATTTGCTCAAGTTTGAGAAACATGAATCTAACATGTTAATAGTGAATTTTAGCAATGTATGAAGTTGGACAGATTCTACTTCTGTTTCACACCAAACTGAATATGACCCTACAATGAGGTATACTTTCTCTCCTGCTGCTGCTGCTGCTGTTGCTAAGTAGCTTCAGTCATGTCCGACTCTGTGCGACCCCATAGACGGCAGCCCACCAGGCTCCTCGGTCCATGGGATTTTCCAGGCAAGAGTACTGGAGTGGGGTGCCATTGCCTTCTCCAACTTTCTCTCCTACAAACCTTTTTCTTAGTGAGTGTGAGGTGATACCCATCTCCAAATGCTTCCTTGAGATAAAACGGTGACCCGCAGCAGCGCAGCCCTCCTTGCTCTAGGAAGGCAATGCGGTCACTCAGCACTTCAGCCTCATCCAAGTGGTGCGTCGACAGAATGATTGTTCTGGCTTGAAAACACAGAGAACAACCGAAAATGAAAAATGAAGCTACAGTTGCCAAGATATACTGAGTTAAAACAAGTAAATCCTGTGATTTATGGAGAGTCACATTTTATGAGCTAACGGAAACACTGATGGGAGGGGCTTCCAAAATGATCAAAGAGAAATTCAGAAGGGGTGTTCCTAAATACCTGAGGCGGGGGCGGTGTCCTTATAAATTGACAGCAAATATGCTGTAAGGCTAAATGTCCATACTCTGTAGTGGGGGCAACATCTGTTAATCCCTTATTCTGCTTCCTTGCCTTCACTTCCATTATCTCTCTCTGTCTCTCTCTCTCCCTCCCTCTTTTTCTTCACGATGAAAAAGCAGTAATTTTAAAGACTTTGAAAATTTCTCTCTGATTAATCCACTCCACTCTGATTGCTCCTTTGCCTCATATCCTGCTAGCACTTATTTAGTCTGTTTTCAGTTTATTTTCGTTTGTGTATGTTTTGTATCTCTAATTGGATTCTAAGCTCCTCTAGGCAGAATTTGGAACTCTGTTGGATTTGCATACTCTCACAAAGGTCAGTTAAGAGCTCAATTCACAGTGGGCTCTACATAATTACACACTAATTGATCCAGAAATTTAGCTAGAAGACAAGACCTTGGAAAAGGAAGAACACACCTTAGATGTTTAATGGAGATTATAAACAGAAAAGACTTCAACTTGTGTGCTTGCATCCCAGAGGGCAAAACTATAACTGCTGGCTAGAGAAGTTATAAGAAGGTACTCATACCAGTTTTGTTCTTGGATATAACATCCCATATACTTCGCCGAGAACATGGGTCAACGCCAGTGGATGGTTCATCCAGAATTACCACCCTTGATCCTCCGATGAGAGCTATGGATATGGATAACTTCCTCTTCATTCCTCCTGACAGTGTTCCAACTCTCTTATGACGATGGCTATATAGTCCAGTATCTTTTAAAGTCCTTCAGAAATGATGGACAGTGGTTATGTTTTACACATAGAATATTTGAATTTTGGAAAAAAAAGCACCCTAAATAAGAGGTATTCATTGAACAACTATTATGTGCTCAGCAAGGTAAACTATTGAGGATTCATGACACAGTTTTCTGTTGTTTATCATCTAGTTGGAGGTATAAAATTAATACTAAGAAAACACCATAAGGACTATATGGTTCATTATTTTATTCATTCATTTGACAAGTCTTTATTTATAGAGTCCCTGCCTGTTTTCTGCCAGACTGTGTTTTAGGTGCTGTGGAACAGCACCGAGTAGATAATGTTCCTAACCCACAAGGAGATGATGATATTAGTATGATTGTGTATCAGGAGTAATGCAGGGGCAATTCAGTTGATAAACATATTCCCAAGAAGATTATAATTTTCTATTTTATGATAAGTGTAATAAAAAAACAAATAACACTGGGTACATGAGATGAGTGCCTGGGGTATGCTATTTTAGGCATCTGTTTTACACATGGTGGCTCCCTCAGAGAAGGTGATGTTTGAGCAGAGACCAGAAAGGGGTGGAGTAAGTCTAAGGGCTGTCTGGGGAAGGCTGCTTTAAGCAGTGGGAACATGGGGAGCCTGGAGGCGGGAGCAGGCCCAGCGTAACTGAGCATGCACCTGGGCGAGCATGCCTGGAGCAGAGTAAATGGGAAAGAAGCAGAAGGACGTAAAATCAAAAGCGAGATTGAGGGCAGGTCAGGAAGAGTCTCACAGGCCTCGATAAGGACATTCCTGAGTTTCACACTGAATGTGGTGAGAAACTATTAGAAGGCTTTGACAGAGGAATGACATGGTCAAATCTGTAGTTTAAAAAGGTCACCCTGACTGTTTTTTAAGAATAGACTGTACAAGGGAAAGTAGAAGCCAGGGGTCCAGTTAAGACTTGTATGGTGGCCATGGAGATTGTAAACAGGAATGGGGGCAATACAGGAACCAGAAATGAAGGCAGCTATTTCCAGTGTAATAACTGGCTGCTGAGGAGAATGTATACAATTCTCATAGGCCCTTATACAAACCCATAGGCCCTTAAATGTATACAACAGCAGGAAAGTAGAAAAACTGAAAACAGTTGTTTCCTGAGAAACTGTTTCCTTCTGGTATTATTATTGTAACTTGACTTCTTTTTGAGAGAAGTTAACCAGCACATGTTTTCATTCCTGTCATATCTGACCTTTTCACTTCTTCATGCAGCTGCTTTTTAGTCCAGTGAGGAACTTTGATGGAGCCGTAGAGGAGAAGGTGCTCCTTGGTGGTGAGGTAACTGAACAAGACATCATGCTGCATGCAGACGCCCATGTTTTTCCGCACAATGTGCAGATCTGTTCTGATATCTTTTCCATAAACAAAGATGGTACCTGCTGAGGCCCCAAACAGTCCAGTCAACATGGAGCTGGAAATGAAGAAACCATGTTAGGTGTGAACCAAAACTTTGATCTAGGTTTTTGGACTAAATATATCTTAGTTGTTAGCAAAAAAATGTTACAGTGTATCTTCCCAGGGCAGGTCAAGCTATGAAGTAAAATCGGATTAATTGGGAGTAAGAATTAAAATTGCTTTTAAGCTTCTAATACTTTGGTGTTACAGAAGCACTACATGTGATGATGATGGTGGGTGGTGGTGGCAATAATAACTGAAAGGGTTGGGCTTCTTAACTGCAAATGCACTCCCTTCTTCAGCAAACTCCCACACATCCCTGGCATCAGGTAGTTCCCATAGGCCATTAAGACTCAAATTTCTATTTCCCACGTGAACTTTGGTCATCTTCAGTCCCCCACTCTACCCTGTGACTAGAATATTCTCACCTACAGAACTCCTCATCGTATTTCAGATGGTCAGTAAACTGGGCAGTTATTTAATATCCATCTTCTCCACTAAAATGTAAGCCCCATGAAGTCAAGGAAAGGACATATATACATTTTTTTTTTGTACCACTCTTACCATCTAACTAGTGTCTTACACATAATAGATCTTAAAGGACTACTGTGGATTAAATAGAGAATCAATACAATGTGTGATTCCTCCCATAAAAATGCATTAAAATCAAACAACATATTTCTTTATATATTCCTTATACTAAGAAAACTACAATGGGGACTTTCTCAGCTAAAATGATAGCCTCATCAAAATCTTTCTCCACCCCCTTTCTTTATTGTCCTCTTATTGCTTATTAGAAATCTTAATTTTTAAGCACTGTATTCTCAGCATGGCAACCCACTCCAGCATTCTTGCCTGGAGAATCCTTATGGATAGAAGAGCTTGGTGGGCTACAATCCATAGGGTCACAAAGTTGGACACCACTGAAGAGATTTAGCACAAGCACAGTACATTCTCACTAGAAAGCCAACTCTGCACTGAAACAGGTCAGATAAATGAGAGCAGCTGCATGTTTGCTCTTTTCATAACTCTCTTTTGTCCCCTTTTAATTACTGAAAAATATGTTTTGGCAAGTCACTGAGCTTACTCATGATGACAGTAAACAGCATATCTGACAATGGATACTTTTTCCCAAATAAGGCTAGAACACCAGCAGCATCTTCGAGCTCACTCCAAGCAAAGCCTAGTGGAGCACTGGAGGTGAGTCACAGAAACAATTTCAAAACAATGTCACTTTTAAAACCATTCAAATCTTTTCTCCATTAGGACACAGGAAAATGCTAGTTAAGTGAAGAGAGAGGAAGAACAGCCCATGTACTATTTGTGAACTTTTTGATCTATATCTGATATCTAGTGATTCTTTTCTTTTTTCTTTCTTTCATGAATCAAGGCAAAGGATCCATTTAATAGAGCAGGTGGGGCTGAGTGTGTTTATACCAAGATTTGTGAATCCAAACTGGTATACAGGCCAGAATAAAAATGCAAATAAGTGAAACAGACTGACTGTATGAGGCAGTATAATTGGTGGGGAGCTGGGATAAACCAGTGTTTTTTAAGAACAGTCACTAGTAAGTCCAAAACAATTGTCTCTATCTAAGCCTGTAGGTCCAATGTTGCCAAAACTTTCTAATATTTAAGAGATGACAGGAATGTTTATTTTTATTTGAAAACTCTCCTATTTTTATTTGAAAACTGGCACAGAAATAAAATATTTTAAGAAGTACTAGTGGGCCAATATTAGGTAGACCAAAATGAACCTATCTGGTGGGTCTGATCCAGACTTTGAGCTCACAGGTTGGACCTTGCTTCTACAGTAAGCAAGTTGAGGTATCTTAACCTATCTGGGAGCTGTAACAACTCTATTTTTATGAAAGAATTGAGGAAATATTAAGTAATGTGCTTCCATGACACCTGAGTATTGAAAAGTAACATACATGGTGGTAGTCTTCCCGGCTCCATTGGGCCCCAGCAATGAAGTAATATGACCTTCATAGAAGTTCAGATTGAGGTTATCAACAGCAATTTTTGAGCCATAGATCTTTGTGACCCCATGCAGAGCAACCCCAACTGTGAGATCTTTAGGTTCAGGCTCAATGTTGGAGGAAAATTTGTATTCAGGACCTGGAGAGAAATCAAGAGAAGAGTTGTAAGCTCACAAGGAAAGAAAATGCAGCCAGATTTAGACTTTTCCTTAATTAAAAACTGAAGACTATAGACACAAGCCTCAAAGTAAAAAATAATTCCAGATATAAATGGTCTATTATAGTCTTCCGCCTTCTCACTTGTTTTAAAAATGAATGGGAGTGTTGGAACCACACTCTAAGGTTTATATTACCTGTCTCTGTCAGAAAAAGTAGTCTCAGAATATAGAATCATAATACTGAATTCTCCTTTATTCAAATCAAAGATCTCAAATATTCAAAATACAAGTTTAAGTCTTGGTCTTCCAGTTGAACAGCGTGATACCTATGTATAGAATAAATGTCTATACTTGGTGGACAATGCTTACTCAGATCTGTAGTTATAGAATCAGTTCACTAATTACTCTCTACATTTCCTTCATGTATTACAAAAGAACTAGTAATATGGGTCATCCTTACTGCTCCCCCAATGTCAGTAAGTCACAAGCCTTAAATTGTTTGTTCTTGGTTGGCGATGGGTTACGCTAAATTATCCATACTTGTTACTTGGTTACTCCTTATGACTAGTGACAGATGGCTGGAGTGAGGGGTATAGACTGTGGCCAAGGAACAAAATTTTTCTCTGTGTGAATCTAACTGGACCACAAAGGGATCTGCAATCTTGGCCTAATTAGCACCATATGCTAACCAACTGAGTTAATGAGCCCAGAAAAAGCCACGATTTAATCTCCCTACGAGTCCAAACACATATGTGTAGATATATTCATCCATGACTAAAAGGATGATAATTTTGCCATTTAGAAAAACATAATTAAAATCACTAGTCATGTAAATTTTACATCACTTCTCTCATAATAATGCATGTTGTTGACCTATTTGTCTTACTGGCAGATGGGTTGGTGTTCTGCATCATGATATTAGTAAACATAAGCCCATTGCTTTTCTCATGATTCACTTCTGCACATCCCAATCGTTCTTTCCAATAGGAAGGAAGGAATGGAAAATACCAAGGAGCTGCCATACCATATGTACCTGTAACAAAAATGTATTAGGAAAAGTAGTTTTAAATCGATTGTTAACATTAAGTATCAGAAGTTAAATAACAGTATTTACTATGCAGTATTTAGGGAATATTTTCATTTTTTTGATACTATATAAAACTAAAGTTGTCTCAGTTTCCAAAGTAAAGTAAAAAAGAAAGCCAGTTTTTAATTCTTTCCTTTATAAACAGCTTCACTGGGTATAGTTATATACTATAAAATTTAATCATTGTAAATGTAGAGTGTGATGATTTCTAGTAAATAAATTTTTGCAACCAGAACAACAATCCCCAGATTCCAATAACTCCAAAAAGTTATCTCATGTGCTTTGCAAATAATCCTTGGTTTCAACCCAAGTCAGAGGCAACCACTGATCTGCTTTGTCTCCACATTTTTCTCTTTTACAGAAATTTTATATAACTGGAATAGAGTAACAATCTTTCATTCATTCATAGAGTCAAAAACATGCAAATATAAATAAGACTTAATGGAAAAACTTCTGAGCATGTTGAAGTTTTAACCATTTGAGACCTTGGAGGGGAACCCTACTAGTCTTGTTCCATTGAATTTGATAAATTTTCCTTAGAATTAAAAGACTTGATTTTTGCCTTTTATAATATCTCATACTCCTATTTAGAAAGACTGGACTCCATGCTTCTTAATTCATTCTATCCTTTAAAGGAATATCAGAGGAAAAAATCAACAGTGCATTATCTCAGGCTGGAAAATTTTGGTTAGTTTTGGGATTGAAGTATTTTTTGGAGATGATATTTGGCAAATAAAATATTAGAAAATATATATTAGCAGTTTTATAATGATGACAATCATGAAAAGCATGTATGTGTAGGAAGAATGATCATACCTGGGAAAACGTTCCGGATATACCAAGCAATAAGGAAATAAATGAAAGAGTCAGCTAGGATTAGACAGCACAGCCAGCCAAATGAAGTGGTGTCATCTTGAACTGGGGAACTGTACATATTTTCCCACTGAAGACCTAAGTGAACACATACATTTATTTTTCCATGAAACATTTTGTAGGTGTGAAAGATAAAATCCAGTTGAAAAGAAAGTGAACCTACCAATGCCTTGCTCCTCATAGCGTGCAATGTACTGACCTGCATAACTGAAAGCTGTTGGAGACAGCAGGCTCTGTGAATGAAATCAACCACAATGATAGTTCTTGTAGATTTCATACATTTCACCCAGAGAGGTCTTAACCTACTTCAAACTTTAGGCCTGTATATAGGTAAAACTGACACTAACTCTCTAATCATATTTAAAAGCACAGAGGTCTCTTACCAAGCACACTACAACTTTGGAGGAAGAGGGGAGGAAATAGCAGAAAACAAAAGAAGGAAAACTATAGCTTGAAAAATATTTGTCAAAAATCCAAAATACATATCTAAACTTATTAAATGTTGTTCAGCAATTTATAAAATTGGTAATTATAGAGTAATGCAATGTAAGATTAACATCAAATGAAATGTTAGGGGCCAGAAGATGTTTTTACTTCATAGATTGTCTTCAATAATAGAAGTTTTATGCATGAAAATATATTAAAATGTCAATTGAGTACTTATAATGCAACAAATAAAAAGTTTAAATGCTGTTTAAATACAAGGTGGCCAATGTCAAATGAAAGTTATTTATCCCTTTCTATTTCCACAAACAACAAAGTTCTAATATGAACCTGTCAATGGTGAACTTTACTTCTGCTTTCCAAATTTCAATATCAGTGAACTTAATGCTTTCATTAAAATTCTTAAATTAATTTGATACTTTGAATTGAAAGAGCAGAAAAGAACTCAAAATTGATTATATGCTATCAGTGCATTTGTATTTATGCCTGTAGGTTACATGTCATAAAAAACACAAAAATTAGTCATATATGAGAACAATGCCAGTAATAGATGTTCTAAGATATTTATGGAACTGGGCCAGAGATAAGTCAGAATTCATGATATATTACATTTTAACTGCTCTTTCTTACAGGATCATTATGACTTTAGAAACAGTGGAGGAAAAGTTTTCTTTTCATAGCCTTATGCTTGTATGGTAGACAATGATTAGGACAGTTATGCATATTTTGTAATTACTGAACTTGTACATTTAGAGGGTCTAAACACACACACAAAAAGTTCATTCCTTTCATACCCTGGCCATTCAGTTGTGACAGCTGACTTACCATGAATACTTTTATTACATAGCTCAACTCATTTTCAACTGTAATCAGAACAATAAATGGAAAAAAGGCAATGATGTAAATGAGGCTTCCAATCAGAGCTGCAATGTTGGTGCTGTTGAAGAAGGCACTGATCAGATAGCTCATGGCGATAACCGAGAAGCTGTAGTCCGAAAAATACAGGAACAAAATGAACCCATTTGTTTTAGGAAGAATATTGCCAAACTTGAGTATGATGATGAGGATGACGATCGTAATCAGCAAAAATCCAACACTCTCTATGAGCCAGGCAAAAAAGTGGCTGCAGGAGTTTACTCCCATCATCTTCATGTACTGTAAAAACGAAAATGTGTTAGTTTCTTCTTAAGCTAATATATTCTCAGATGACAATTATTCCTGTACCATTCCAAAATGTCCATGAGACTCTTCAAACACATGAAACTAGGCATTTTAATGATGTTTCTAAGTATAGCATTTGTCCACGCTACTATGTGACATTAATGTGGCTATTTATTTTAGTCCATCTTAGATTGTAGCTCCCAGACTGCCCCAAAGTAATGAATGATTTGGATGGTGAGGTTTGTTTTATTTTTTGACAAACTCATTTTATAACTGGTATCTAAGTGATGTTTCCAGATTAAACTAGTTGAGAATAGACAAAAATTTATGTTATCCCCTGCAGAATTTTACAACATAAATTTGATATTTGTGCAGGTAAGAATATTTCAAGTTGGTGAAAACTCACGATTTATTTCAAATTCAATATATGGACTGAGATAATAAAACTCCATTATTTTCAACTAAACATTAATGAACAACACAATAATTATTCATATTCCTGTAAGAAATAAAGTAGACTAGATTCCTAAGATGTTAAACTATGCAAACTTTGAAGAAGACTTTCTACTTTTTGGCATAATTTCCCTATCCTTAAAATCAATAACAATCTAGGTCAGGTTTGTTATCTTTGTTTTCCAAAAAAATTTAAAAAAAATCCATGCACCCAAAATGAACACATACGTATATCTTAGATAATCTATACCTCTCTCTCAACTGATATTATGTATTATCTCAGTGATATCCTTAGTGGTCAAGGCATTCCATCAAGGTGGAAAGACAGACCAATGTGAGGTGTTTTTGCATTAACTCAAAAGGATTCTGAATGATCCGAAGCCCCCAGGACCTTGGGTGATTTGAATCAGTGACTTGAGTTTATACCCGGTTTCTAGTTGTAACAACTCTTGATTAATAGTAAGTTTATGAATCTAATATTCCATCTTAAAAAGAACAAAATAAATGTTTCACTAACAGCTTTGTAATCCACTATTTTTTTTTTTTTGAAAAATCAAGGATGTACAGTGTCCTCCCCTTTAAATCTAACTTGTCTAGGAAAAAAATAGGGAATGTGCCAAATCTTTTACTACACTAGCAAAATATGATTTTTACTTTCTGCCTTTGCAATTTATCACGTTTTGATAACTCTGTTGCTCCAGTTGTTACCATGGAAACAGCTACCTGACTGCCACTAGTCAAAGCTGTGGGCCTTAAGCTAGTCACCACTAAGGAAGTCTGTGTCTTTTCCTCTTAACTTTGCCCTTTTCCTCACCCTCTTCTCTCCCTACTACTCCTTTCCTCCCAGACCCTGCACACTTTGCAGTAAAGATTCAACCTATGTTTCTATAGGAATAGATGTGTGTGTCAAAGTAAAAAAAAAATCAGCATGGAGTAAAGATTCACTATGGAAGGTTTTATCCAATTGCTATGTATCTATCATTGAAAAGAAAATTAGATTTTGGTGTGAAAGAGACCTCATAGATCTTATTTTAGCAATTTCCCTATACCTCACCCAGTTTGCAAAATTACTGTGTCATGTTTGATGCCTTCATTTCAGAGATACCAATTTTTTTTGTATTTTGGCCTTTCCCATTATTTGTATTTCAATGTTTTTAATGTTATTTGAATATAATTATATGGGAAGTTATAGAACCCATGTAACTGTCTGAAAGCTGATATTCACCACTTAATTTCATTGGCCTATACGAAAATTTTCTCCTCCACCCAACAGCAATGTATGTCAGGAGGAGGCAGTATCACTATATTTTGCAAAGTGGATATGAAGTATCCAGAATGCTATCAAGGACATGAAACAGAGATGACTTCATGTTTACAAATGTGTTTTCCTTCCCTGACAGTGGATAGCTTCAGTATAAAACATTTATATATCTAGACAATTCTCCATTCATAGCCTTGTTAAAAATAATTTAGCAAACCCAAAGAGCAGGAGTGAAGGTGTTTTTCATGGTAATTTGGAACTTTTCAAGGCTCAAGGTAATTTGGAACTTTTCAAGGCTCAAGGTAATTTGGAAGTTTTCAAGGCTCAAGATCAGATTTCTGTTCCCAAGAACTGGTAAACATTGGAGACTGATCATTGCTTTTTATCAAAATAGCACAGATTAGGTGTTTCCAACAGTGTTTACTACTTAGCATTCTAGCATCAAACTTCAGAATTAAACTTCAGGATTTTATGCCATGAGAGGAACAGCTGTTATATATAAAAAGAAAAGGCAATGAGTGCATGTAGGTCATCCATAAATCACCCAGATTCACTGCCAACTTTGTGATAATCAGCAAGACCAAGCTTGCTAATGGAAGGTGGCCCACAGAGAACGACTGGCTGTGCTGTCTTGGATGTCGTTGGTGTCGCCTCAGAGTGACAGATGCAAGTGCCAGCTTCTAATCAAACAGCCACTTGTCTCAAGTCTCCCAAACCTGCTGGAGCAATTCATCAATATCTGATAACCTGTTGCTCAGGACAACCCCTCTGCACAGTGATCAAACTCTGCTCCAGTTCTCAGCAGGAAATAATGAGAAGAAAGAGATTCTGTGAGATTTTAGACAAATGAGTCATCATATTCAAGAGAAGCTTATGCACAGGGACTGACATTAAATACTATCAAGAAAAGAAATCATAAATATACATATATTTACTTGACAGCAATGTTTTCATTCAACAGGAATGTCAAGAGCTGGTTAATAATATTTTTGTACTTCAAATTTTATATTCTGTTATAGATATTTATGTTATTGTTTTTAGTAGGATATAAAGGATATTGTGATCATTACTTGGAATATTCCATATTCTTACGAGTAGGATGAATAGCATATACCAATAAGACATAAAAAGGAGTAAACTGGTATTCAAAAAAAGGAGACAAAAAATTGTCTCAAGTGAAGTACCATAGAACTACAGACTTTTGCATAATTTTTGGCAATCATTCTGCAGACTACAGATATTTTAGGATACCTGTCTGAACTGAGAGAAAGGACTCCAAAATTTTGTCTCAAACTGAATATAAACAATGAAATCCCCATAAGTGACTTATTTTAGACCAAATAGATGAAAATAACCATAAAACCAAAACACAGTGTGAAAAACAACTCTTCTGCATGATATAAAATCAGCCTTTGTATAGTTTTATATTTTAATTTTAAAAAGCAAGAAACGCAGAATAAAGCTCAACGGAAGGGCATTTTGAAATAGTTTTCTAACTATGTAATTAATTTTATCAGTAAACTTATTGGGCATTAGTATTTGTACTAAGTCTCTTCAACAAGTTAAAGGAATTTACTAGAATCATACCATCATGAGGTCAAAGATGAATGCCTTTGTTGAATTAGCAACTGACCTGATTTCTCTGTCCAAATATGAGAACAATTACAGAAGGAAAAAAGATGTTTTGTTTTGTTTTTTACTTTTTTCTTCAATTGGAATGAGAAGGAAGTAAAGAATGGGCAGCTTTAGATCTTAGTGAATATTAAAATGATAATATTAAGAAATGATCTTGAGTTGCTGGTAATCTAAGAGATTGTCCACCATTATCTTCAAAAGTCCTAAGTAGTCTATGCTACTAAAATAAAACTGTGAGAGGGAAGGTAGCTACGATATGGAAAAGGACTAGTCAGAAGTGCTAAAGAACTGTTAACATATCTTGATTGTCCTCACCACATAAAAGAACAGATATCTACATGATGTGAATAGAGGTATAACATAATTCTAGGGTGTTAAATATCACTGCAAAACATAAATGTATCAAATCAACAATTTGTACACCTTAAATTTGCATAATGTAATATATAAATTTTCAGTAAAAAATAAATAGAATAAAATAAATAAGCTCAATTAAAAAAAAAAGTTTAGCATATGGGGAGGGAGGTGGGAGGGGGGTTCATGTTTGGGAACACATGTACACCCATGGTGGATTCATGTCAATGTATGGCAAAACCAATACAGTATTGTAAAGTAAAATAAAGTAAAAAAAAAAAAAAGTTTAGCATGGCAAAGTTCAAGAAATGGCGTGCCTTGTAATTATTATTAACCAAAAATTACTCTAAATAAATACAACACAGAGATGAACACACACACACACACACACACACACACACACACACACACACACACACACTGTCTGTTGGGGTTAAAAAAAAGCCAGTCCAGATCCACCATTCACTAATCTATAGTCTTTAGCAAGTCATCTCTCACTTTCTGGGCTCAGCTTTTTCATCTCGAAAAAGGAGGAGACTAGTTTAGAACCGTCAGTGGTGGAAGGAGGTGAGCAGGTGTATTAGGAATATTTTGCTTCCATTAATTCATCTCAAAAATAGAGCATATTCCTTTAAATTTGGGACACTGCTGATTTTAAGATGTGTCGTTACTATAACTGCCACCAAGAAAGAAAAATCACTGCCAAATGAATTATGACACCCTATCAAATATATCTCAATTTCAGAAGCTTTAAAATGTGAACAAAAAATCATTATCTTTGAATTGATAAAAAATGAATAACTGAATGCCTCTTCTGTTCTGGCAGTGAGAAGGTACATTCTGGAAATATAAGGTTGAATAAAGTCTAGATGACATGACTCAAAGAGTTTAGGGATTGGGCACAATTGAATATCAACGGAAAGACTCAAATCCTGATGTTCTGATTCCAAGTTCAATAATCTTCCACTATGTAACTTTGACTCCCAAGACTAGCTGGTTAAACTCTGAAAGTGGATGCCTTCAAAATGAAGACACAGAGCTACCAAACAGAAACTAGTTCACCATTAAAAATGCCTTTCATATCTTCTATTGAGAAAAACTCTTTACTGTGCTTTGATATTTTTTGGTGACACCCAGAAATATCTCTACATTCAGAGAGTACTATTTTCAAGCCAAAATAACATAATATGCATGTATTATACACACACATACACATATAGAATAGACAGATACATAACACATGTACACATATACTGCATTTCTAACATTTTAAGGTAGATGTTTATTTTGCTATAGAAAAGAACTCAGAGTCTATCACAGTTTTCTACTTCAGAGTTTTCTTTTAATTTGTAAAGATTCACTTCTAAGTACTAGGAATCAGACAGAAAAATATAAGGTACAAGCTTGCAACCAAAGTTATGGTCCAGGATGTGGATTTGAGCTTTGAAACTGGGGTTAAGAAAACATTGTACACAGTTCTGAAAACAACACAGCTCACCAGTTGATGAGACCTTTACTAAATTATAACTGAAATATAAAAACACAGCTGAAGGTTACCTTAGGAAGCATCACTATGAACAAAACTAGTGGAGGTGATGGAATTCCAGTTGAGCTACTTCAAATGCTGAAAGACGATGCTGTGAAAGTGCTGCACTCAATATGCCAGCATATTTGGAAAACTCAACAGTGGCCACAGGACTGGAAAAGGTCAGTTTTCATTCCAATCCCAAAGAAAGGCAATGCCAAAGAATGCTCAAACTACAGCACAATTGCACTCATCTCACATACTCGTAAAGTAATGCTCAAAATTCTCCAAGCCAGGCTTCAACAATATATGAATCGTGAACTTCCAGATGTTCAAGCTGGTTTTAGAAAAGGAAGAGGAACCAGAGATCAAATTGCCAACATCCGCTGGATCATCAAAAAAGCAAGAGAGTTCCAGAAAAACACCTATTTCTGCTTTATTGACTATGCCAAAGCCTTTGACTGTGTGGATCACAATAAACTGTGTAAAATTCTGAGAGAGATGGGAATACCAGACCACCTGACCTGCCTCTTGAGAAACCTGTATGCAGGTCAGGTAGCAACAGTTAGAACTGGACATGGAACAACAGACTGGTTCCAAATAGGAAAAGGAGTATGTCAAGGCTGTATATTGTCACCCTGCTTATTTAACTTCTATGCAGAGTACATCATGAGAAACGCTGGGCTGGAAGAAGCACAAGCTGGAATCAAGATAGCTGGGAGAAATATCAATAACCTGAGATATGCAGATGACACCACTCTTATGGCAGAAAGTGAAGAAGAACTAAAGAGCCTTTTGATGAAAGTGAAAGAGGAAAGTGAAAAGGTTGGCTTAAAGTTCAACATTCAGAAAACAAAGATCATGTCATCCAGTCCCATCACTTCATGACAAACAGATGTAGAAACAGTAGAAACAGTGGCAGACTTTATTTTGGGGGGCTTCAAAATCACTGCAGATGGTGACTGCAGCCATGAAATAAAAAGATGCTTACTGCTTGGAAGAAAAGTTATGAGCAACCTAGATAGCATATTCAAAAGCAGAGACATTACTTTGCCAACAAAAGTCCATCTAGTCAAGGCTATGGTTTTTCCAGTAGTCATGTCTGGATGTGAGATTTGGACTACAAAGAAAGCTGATCGCCGAAGAATTGATGCTTTTGAATTGAGGTGTTGGAGAAGACTCTTGAGAGTCCCTTGGCCTGCATGGTGATCCAACCAGTCCATCCGAAAGGAGATCAGCCCTGAATGTTCATTGGAAAGACTGATGCTGAAGCTGAAACTCCAATAGTTTGACCTCCTGATGTGAAGAGCTGACTCATTTGAAAAGACCCTGATGTTGGGAAAGATTGAAGGAGAGAGGAGAAGGCAACAACAGAGGATGGGACGGTTGGATCGCATCACCGACTCAATGTACATGAGTTTGAGTGAACTCTGGGAGTTGGTGATGGACAAGGAGGCCTGGCATGCTGCAGTCCATGGGGTCGCAAAGAGTTGGACATGACTGAGTGACTGAACTGACCTGAAGAAGTATAGGCTCAAATTCTAGGACAACCCTGGAAGTCTGATGTTGAGCTAACAAAAACATGAAGCAGTGTTTTGTACTTTGTAAGGAGAAATAATCAATTGCCTAAAAGCACTGGCACTGTAAGTCTGAAAAGTACAAGGGCTAACAGGTTACTCTAATCTCATTATTTCAGATTGTCAGGCAGGCCTTGCAATAATTATTGTGCCCTGGCTTTGAAACATTTCCCCTATGTTTTCACCTCACTTCATGAGTGTAAGAATGGGTTCATTATACAATTAGCAGATAAAATAATTCTATTACAATATAATCCAAAAATCACACAATGCTGTTTCATAAATCCTAAAAAGAAGTAAAATATTTTGGATTTGGGGATAATGATTAAGAATATGCTCCAGAAGAGATCATGCTTATATCCCAAGTCATGTCTTTCATTGTAATATTTTTAACATAATCAGTAGCATAACATGAAATTCTTAGTCTCTATAAATCACAATTTAGTGAGAGAGAATTGAAGGGGACAAGGTATACTAGAATGAGAATTTGCTTTTTGAGAGCTGAAACAAGACATATATCTTTGCCCATGTCCATGTCTATATCTATACCTATATCTATATCTGTATTTATATCTATATATCTTTATTTGGACTTAATTACTATGCCAACAGTTTTCCTGCCTTAGGAGTTATTATTATTATTAGCATTTAAACTTCCTCTGTTAAAGCCTAAGTCTTACAGGTAACTTCTTGGGCAAAAATTACTGTCAGAATTATAAACTGTATTCAGATTTTATTCAGATTTTGGTTTTCAGAAACACTTATAAGACAACTTCTATGCAATTTTTTGAGAAGACAAAATATTTCCATACCAGCTGTCTTAATGATTCATAAAATATTTTCCCATCTAATTCACCAGATATGGGTTAGGCTTTCTGAGTTTGCTCAGGTATTATGAAAATCATAGTCATTAATTATATATCCAAGTAGAACTTATTTGTAATAAGAGATTCTCAACATACCTCATGAAGCCGGAGGTCTTTCTCATAAACAAGCTTTTTTACAAATGCAGCTATAAATACAACCCAGGCAACCATGAGCACGATTGGAAGAGAATAAGAGACACTGGTTAGGAAGCTGTAAGGAAAAACAAAAACAAAAATTCAGTGACCAAAACGAATGCCGCATTTGCTGATTGTAATATACAAAGAACACACTCCCTCCTGTATTGAAATTATACTCCTTTTTTAATATTTAGAATAATTATTAATATGACTATTTTATTTATGAAGTGTGAAGCTGACTTAACAGTAGGTACATGATTTTCTGGCTGTAATGCTATAAGAGTAAAACAGTTCTAGATTGTTAGATAAAATTGCCAAATTGTTTAAAGGGTGTTTGAGTATGTCCTGTTCAGGAAAATAGTTATTATACAGATATAACTGCAAGGCTCTAAGGCCTTCTGTCTAAATTCTTATGTAAAAGGCAGATTCAAAGTTAGATGATGATTGGTTTATCTAGCTAAAAGCTTTATTTTCTCAAATTACACCCCACTCCAGTACTCTTGCCTGGAAAATCCCATGCACCGAGGAGCCTGGTGGGCTGCAGTCCTTGGGGTCGCTAGGAGTCGGACACGACAGTGACTTCACTTTTACTTTTCACTGTCATGCATTGGAGAAGGAAATGGCAACCCACTCCAGTGTTCTTGCCTGGAGAATCCCAGGGATGGGGGAGCCTGGTGGGCTGCCGTCTATGGGGTCGCACAAAGTTAGACACGACTGAGGCGACTTTGCAGCAGCAGCAGCAGCAGCAGCAGCAGCAGCAGAAGCTCATAGTTATTAAACCAAATTTCCCAAATGACATAAATTAAACTCAAATAATATTTAAAATGCAAAGAACTTGGATTCCTCAAACTAATGCTCTAGGGGATGTTTCATAAACAGTATAGAAATGGTTTTTTTTCTGGTTATGTGCTAAACTAGCAGGTCATTGGAACACTTCATTGGACCGCAAATATATTCCTGAATCATTGGCCCATGATACCTGAATGTTCAAATGAAGTGTTTATCAAAGTTGAATATATATCAGAATCACCTGAAGGGCTCATTAAAACAGATTTCTGGGCCCCACCCATAAGCTTCTGATTTATCATATCTGAGGTAGGGTGAGGAATTTGCATTTTAAACAATTTCCCAGGTAAAGCTGATGTTGCCAGTCCAGAAACCACACTCTAATAACCATTATTCTTACATTAGCCACTGACTATGGGCTAAGGCAAAGGAATAGCTTTCAATGACAGAAACTCTAAATTGAGCTGTTTTACACCTTGGGCTCCACTGACACTTTCACTTGCAGAAATGTCCCAAGGCCATTTTCTTTTTAATCTAAGAGACCAAGGAATTACCTTCAAGTTCCCCATGAAAAATGCAAATATTAATGGAACATGACATCACCATCCTTCAGTTTCACTTTAGCATCAGAAGTGCATCACCATCAGAGATATGAAGGATTTTCGGTGGGTGAGGAGTGAGGATTGGGGCCATATCCAGTTTTTTTTGGTTCCTGGGGAACTGTCTAGTATGGGGAAAGCACTTAAAGAATACTTGCTGAATGAATTTTGTCTTGGATCAGATCCAGCCTTGATGCTTTTTCTGGCTCTAGAATTAGGCAAAGGACTTCATTCATTAATAACAACCCTCCACTAATGTTTCTTCAAGTGATTGCGTATTTTAGGTTTGATATAGTATGAAAGAGAAAATTCTGGTTTGTAAATTAAGGACCAGTGCAGTATCAGGTATTCAACTTTGGGCAATTTACTTGGATTTCAATTTTTTCATCTGGAAAGTATGGCTGATAATATTTGCTCTCACCTTATGAGGTTGTTTGGTGGAATGAATGAACTAATATATGTGAAAGCACTTTGTATGCAACAGAGAGTTTATATGTGTACATTGAGATGTTAGTTTGTCTCCCATGAAGAATGCAGAGTACAGCTACTTTACTCTCAAAAGACACATCCAGGTACCCACCATTCTAGGTACTAAAATTTACAAGTGGAAAAAAGTCAGCAGGAAAACAGACAAGGATTTTCGTTTAATTGAACCCACAAGTCCTTACTATTGATGCAAGCTGTTGCAAGTCACTCATGGTCATGCATCTAAACTGGCTGCTCAGAAGTGGCTAACCTTGACAGCAGGCTAATAGAATCCTAGCTTGTCAGGAAGACAGAATCCTGCCATCCTGTATCACTGTTGCACAAAGGGCTACATAAACTCATCTCCTCTAATGCTCTTGAAGCAGTCAAAGGAGACAGAAGCATTGATAGAAACAGAAAAAAAAAAAAAAAAAAAACAGACTCATCTGAATTGTATATAAACTCCTATAACTGGGCTGAATAACAAGTACAATTTGTTTAAAGTAAGCCTCAAGCTTTTATATAGGAGAATGAGCTTGAAAAACTTAGCCCTCCAAACTTATCGTCTCACTGTGGTCAGATATGGAGGAACCATCCAGTGCCCACCTGACTGGCAAATACTGTTCAAAGTCAAATTTTTAAAAGCAAGATCTCTACATTTTTTGTTCATTTAGAAAAAACTTTTTAGACAAAGATTCCTACCAAATAGACAGTTTCAGATAGCATAATATTTATCTTAGAGAGTTGATCAATACTGTGTTTTATTAAACTTTTTCCTTAAAACTAACCCTGCACTCACAGATTTTTAATTAAATTTGAAAGTTGGAAGGGATTTTAAGATTATTTTGTTTAATACTCTCATTTAACTAGAGAAAAGTAAAACCAGTGGGTAACATCAAAATCACGCAGTGATGCACTCAGGTCTGGAGTCCAGCTCCTAACTTTGGGGCCAAAGTATTTGAAAGGGTAAGGGTTATGATAAAGAAAACATGGATCATTTGGTAAGAACTTTAGCATCATTTGGTGAGCAGCTATAGTGAACCTGGGCCCTATACTGTGAACCTCTCCCTGGAAACAAGCATTTGACAAAGATTTGATCAATACTATCCCTTCCACTTGATAGCATATGAATGAATGAGAAGAAATGAATTCCAAAAAAAGTGATTATGTAAAATGCCTGTAAGTGCATGGACTTACTTGTCTTTCATGTAGCAGGGATAAGGAATTGCTTGGACTTGGACTGCTATTTCCTGGGAGTTCCTTCCAGTCTGCAATTCAATGATTGCTCTTTCAATACTATCCTGTAAGTAGACAAAAGCCCTGCCATAGATCTGGTTGTGTGATGGAGAATTGTGTGGCCCTGGGGCCCAAATCTTGGCTCTAATGTTTCTTGTGGTCTGTGAGGTCTTGAGACTCATGCGGATGGTGTATTTTACAACTGGAGGAAGAGAGACGTTTTCAGAGTCATAGCTTCTGTGCCGGCTCCTATTAGGAGGAAGCTTAAAAATAACACCTAAAAATAAAATGGCAACATCAGAAAGGTTATTTTATGGTTGACATTATTCTTTGTTTGGAGGGTTCACATGGGGGCAGCCAAACAGGCAATTGAGTTAGTAATGTGACAGTAAGTTCAGGCTTTTAATTTACAGAAAAGATGGTTAATTGAAAGTGACAATCTCAGAGATTCAAAGCAGGAGTTTGAGAATATAATCACAAACTAAGTGGCCAGGTTAAATATTTCACTCTAAGCCACTTACTGAAATTAAACACACATATACATTAAAATGAATAATCTTGACTGATTATAAGGATGGACTCAACTTTACCCTGTAATATGTAATTCTTTTCAGCTTTAATTTTAACCATATCAACAAAATTACACATATTGAAGGCTCCTCAACCAAGATAGTTGGTTGACGACATGAAAGGTTCTTATTTCCAAGGACATCAAAGGGGACAGTGCCCTCGCCCCAGCCCTGACTACTTTTTTTGAGGTCTGGATGAAAGAAGTGACGACAAGAATTTGGCCAATTTTAGTACAAAGAAAAGCTCAAATTCTAGTAGAATAACACTTACTTCCAAAGAGTTCGTTGCTTTTGTAGAGTCTTTTAGCCTCTATTTCCATTTTATCTATGCTTTCTGCTGCCTGAATACGGTCATATAATACACAGGAGGAAATATTCACTGTCAGGGAAGACAGTATGCTAAGTTGATCAATGAGGTCAATGCTGTTCTCTAATTTCAGCCTTAGAATATCTAAAGAAGAAAAAAAGACACAAAGCATATTATAATGTTGTTTTTAGTAGTAATGGGACAAAAATACTGATTTTTTGGGAAGTATTAAACCTTAAACTAGATTATAAATAATATAAACTTACAGAATTTACTCTAAAAATGTAAAATACTCTATATCTGGGAAGATGTAGCCAGTTGTACAAACGCTTATTGAGAAGAATCTTGAATTAGTTATAGATACAGTAAACTCACATACAAAGAATGTACGCATGTGTGCTCAATACAAGCTAATTCAAAAGCTAATTCTACTCTGCTACAGTTTAATTAACCAAAGACTAACGGTGAATAATTTTAAAATTATTCTACCTGCATTATTTAGGAAGAAAACTAAAAACTAGAGATGAAAAGTTTGAGTAAACAGAAATGCTTGCTTTGTCTGGAGAGTGTTGATGTAAGAATTTAAGCAAAGAAAGTCTATGCAGCATGTGTGGAACAAATAAAAAATATCATTCAATGAGTTGTAATACAGAAGCACTTCTTAGGAGACTGTGACAACCTGCGACACATAGGTACAACTTTCTGCTATTGTTTGATTTAAAGTCTTCTGTGAGTTATCTCTACTCATATCTGTATTAATCTAGATGATCAAGATTTTATTTCAGGTAATTACTCTGGAAGAAAAAGAATTTAATTGCTCTTCAATTTCATAAATCTTTATGAGGAAATCAACTGAGACAAAGGGTAAATATAAAATTGTAAGTTCATAAATCACTTGGCCAATTAAGTTTTCACTGACTTGATCACTAATACTGAGAAGGCTGTGAATGTCATAAATTCCTCTTTACAGAACCCAGACAGGTCTCTACCATCATCCAATAGATGATTAAATTTCTCACAGAGGCCAGCTTCTTAAAGGACATCTCTCATTATAACTTAAAATGAAATGTTTTGCTTGATGTAGATGTTTGTGGGGGAGGGGTAAAACTGTGGTTGAAGAGTGGCCTCCAGCGGCCACTGAAAATCAACACACCTGCAAAGGATTCTTCAGAAATGCTGGTAGATGGAATCAAAAAGCTATAAAGAGTCAGTGGCCTCCAAATTTGAACAGTATAAAATCTGTTTGATATTAAATTAAATATACAATTATACAGATAGCAAGTCTCACTTATATGGTTATTTTAATCTTATTTTAAACTCTGAGACTCATCTCCTATATCTAAAGTTAGGAATGAAAAAAACTATATAAGAACTTTGTAGTTTATCCCTGATATTTTGATCAAGTGTTTCCTTACCCAAATGATACTTTTAGAGAATAAATCACTAATATCTTCATTTAATCAAACAAGGTTCATATCATAAAATACATACAATTATATATAATATAAATAGGCATAATTCCTCCCCACTGTTTTACAATTTAAACGCTTAAGTCCCAGTAGCGCTGCAGAGGAGAAAGAGGGGCATTAGCTCTACTGCTGGCAAATTCTGATGTTTTCAATCCCTTCCTCTTACCCATGGTTGCATAGCAACCAGGAATCAGACACAGACTGAATTAGATATCTTGCATCCCTTAGGTTGAGGGTAGGAATGTGGTAGAGGGAAGGCATAAGTTCAGACAGCTTTCTTTGATTCTCTTCTGCCTGTCCCTTTTAAATGATCATGAGGAGGAGCTGACCTTGAACAGTAATTTAGGTTTATTTTCTTTTGAGTCTCCACATTGCTTTTGTTTTTCTCACTCTATAACCTCTTCTGGTTACATTCTTGCTTTTCACCAAGTTACCCCCCAAAAAAGTGTCCTCTGGTAGAAATCTACCTGTGATTGAAGGACAAGCTGCATTTACACGGAATACATTGCATTATAATTATTGAGACCAACTACGCAAACTGGGTATCCAAATAATCATTACGTTTAACTGTACAATTTACTAGGAGAAAGATGGATAGATATACTCAGGATTTTAAGATCTTATATGGGACAATGCTTTTCACATTTCTGACATGACAGGTAAATAAAGGTTTTTTTGAATCTGGACTCACCAAGTTCATCTATCTGTTTCAAAAGTTCAACAGCATCAAGTCCCACGGAGAATTTTACAAAAACTTGCACAAAGGGATTCCTTAGAGTATTCTAACAAACAATAATAGGCAGTCAGTTTCAATGAACATGTTTAATCACTGTCTCTTTAATAACACCACAATGAAATGAGGTATCACTACTGGGCATTCTCAGTCCACCATCTTGTAAAGGGTCCCATACAAATCTTTGAGAAAGAAAGAGAAGATTTGTGACTGCTAATTCTGAGTTTTTGCTCCTCTGTAGACACAAATTTGTCACCATGTAGAAGTAGCCAGATATAACCATAATTAACAACATTGGGAAACCATGTTTAAACTGAAAACACTTTTCCCCCATAGCTACTATATTGATTGTTTTTAACATACATTATAGAATTTTGATGGTTCATAATTGAACTTTGTTCAGTTGAAACGAACAAAAGAGGCTTTAAAAACTATGATGTCTATGTGGAATTTGACATCACACTGATTTATATTCTAGTCCTACTACTTCCTAGCTGTGAGGCTTTTAGCAAGCACTCAGCCTTTTCCAGCTTCAGGTTATTTTTCTGTAAAGTAGAATCTAACCAGATTAGTCAAACATAAATTATTATGGTATTGTTTTATTCTATAATAAGTGCAGCTAGGTGAACACAGAAAAAATAAACTGATCATAAAACTAAATTACTCCATACTGATGGCAAGACTGAAAATTTAAAAAAAAAAAGTGTTCAAAATATAAAGATTCTTATAGCTATCTCCCAAATTAGGAGACATAACTTCTACCACTGAAGTTATCTACTAGGTAATACTTATTGAGTTCTTACTATGTGCTGGGTACTGTCTAATAGAATATACCTTGATTTTCTCACTTAGTTTTCCCTAATACCTAGACATAAGTACTATTACTATCCCCAGTTAATAGAGGACAAGGCTAGGACTCAAGAAGCTATATAAATTCCTTAAGAATGTAAAATGAATAATGGCCAAGGGGGAAGTTGAAGAGAGAGACTTCAACTTGATTAAAGAAATGTTTATTCATCTTATGTATGAATTCATGACTTCGTTTTTATGTGAGCTAGGCTTAAGTTGTTTTCTTCTTAGAGGATAGCTCAGTACCACTTATTATTCTATCCTTCTTACCAATATCTCATTTTGTTATCATGGAGGTAAATGATTAAAAGTAATATGTATTAATATAGCATATATAATACAATTTGCTAAACATATAGCTTCTAAGGAATCTAAGCATAGTTGGCAGCATGAAGACAGATGGCTATCACACAACTATATACCATGATAACCCAAGTTCTTTAAAATCTAATTGTTTACTAGGTATTTGCTCATTGTAGAAAATCTGAATCAGAGCATTACTAATAAACAAAGCACTATGTTAGTTCCAATCAGAGATGATCCATCAAATTATTTCCATTCTCTTACTGTTCCTGTTACAATCAAACTTGTATATAATATTATTTTCAAATGCTTCCACACAATGTAATCTTCACAAGTTTGTGAAGCAGTTATCAATAGACCCATTTTAGAGTTTCATAAATTGTAAAAAGTATTTTAAGTCATTTGCCTATGAGTTCACAATGGCAAAGCCAGGTCACGTACTAAAATCTTGAAATATCAAATTCTGTACACATTTTCAGGAATAGATTTTCCTCAATAATTGGGAACGATAATTTATTTCGGTCTAGAACAGAATAAAGATACTCCCATTAGATGGTGATACTTTTATGAACATGGTCACAGAATTGAATGATGATCCCTTTATGAACATGGTCACACAATTTTCTTCTTACCAAATTACTGTACTTTGGAACTATTATGCATAGATCATGTCCCTTGTTAATTCACTTCTTTAGCCAGCAAAACTTTCCTTAATGAAATAACATGTGTGGGATTTTTATCTGTTCACTGAAAAAAAGTTTCAGGAGAAAAGAGCAATTTTTCACTGAGGAAATACATGTGTCAATAAGGTACTGTTTATGTAGCCCTTATTATCTGAAACTCACTAAAAAAGCCCACTTGGAATGAACATTTGTGATTATCAGATGTAGGGAGTGGGTAGATGGGGAATTGGATGAAGGTGGTCAAAAGATACAAACTTTGAATTGTAAGATACATCTGTACCAGGGATGCAATCTACAACATGATGACTATTAATACCGCTGTATCACACATAGGAACATTGCTAGAATAGATCCTAAGAGTTTTCATCACAAAGAGAAAAATCTTTTTTTCTTTCCTTTTATTGTATGTACATGAGATGATAGATGGCAACTAAGTCTACTATGGTGATCATTTCATAATGTGTGTGTGTGTTCAGTTGCTTCAGTTCAGTTCAGTCATGCAGTCGTGTCCGACTCTTTGCGATCCCATGAACTGTATCTTGCCAGGCCTCCCTGTCTATCACCAACTGCCAGAGTCTACACAAACCCATGTCCATTGAGTCAGTAATGCCATCCAACCATCTCATCCTCTGTCGTCCCTTTTTCCTCCTGCCCTCAATCTTTCCCAGCATCAGGGTCTTTTCAAATGAGTCAGCCCTTCGCATGAGGTGGCCAAAGTACTGGAGTTTGAGCTTTAACATCAGTCCTTCCAATGAATACCTAGGACTCATCTCCTTTAGGATGGACTGGTTGGATCTCCTTGCAATCCAAGGAACTCTCAAAAGTCTTCTCCAACACCACAATTCAAAAGCATCAGTTCTTTAGTGCTCAGCTTTCTTTATAGTCCAACTCTCACATCCATACATGACCACCGGAAAACCATAGCCTTGACTAAATGGACCTTTGTTGGCAAAGTAATGTCTCTGCTTTTTAATATGCTGTCTAGGTTGGTCATAACTTTCCTTCCAAGGAGTAAGTGTCTTTTAATTTCATGGCTGCAATCACCAACTGCAGTGATTTTGGAGCCCTAAAAAAATAAGGTCTGACACTGTTTCCCCATCTATTTCCCATGAAGTGATGGGACCAGATGCCATGATCTTCGTTTTCTGAATGTTGAGCTTTAAGCAAATTTTTTCACCCTCCTCCTTCACTTTCATCAAGAGGTTCTTTAGTTCTTCACTTTCTGCCATAAGGGTGATGTCATCTGCATATCTGAGGTGATTGATATTTCTCCCAGAAATCTTGATTCCAGCTTGTGCTTCCTCCAGCCCAGCATTTCTCATGATGTACTCTGCATATAAGTTAAATAAGCACGGTGACAATATACAGCCTTGACGTATTCCTTTTCCTATTTGGAATCAGTCTGTTGTTCCATGTCCAATTCTAACTGTTGTTTCCTGACCTGCATATAGGTTTCTCAAGAGGCAGGTCAGGTGGTCTGTTATTCCCATCTTTTTCAGAATTTTCCACAGTTTATTGTGATCCACACAGTCAAAGGCTTTGGCATAGTCAATAAAGCAGAAATAGATGTTTTTCTGAAACTCTCTTGCTTTTTCTAGGATCTAGCAGATGCTGGCAATTTGATCTCTGGTTCCTCTGTCTTTTCTAAAACCAGCTCGAACATCTGGAAATTCACGGTTGACGTATTGCTGAAGCCTGGCTTCATTCCAATCCCAAAGAAAGGCAATGCCAAAGAATGCTCAGTTGCTTCAGGTGTGTCCAACTCTTTGTGACCCCACTGACTGTAGCCCACCAGGCTCCTCTGTCTGTGAAATTTTCCAGGTAGAACACTGGAGTGGGTTGGCTTTTCCTACTCCAGGTGATCTTCCTGACCCAGAGATTGAACCCGTGTCTCTTTGTCTCCTGCATTGGCAGGTGGGCTTTTTACCATGAGCGCCACCTAGGAAGCCCAATCATTTCTATATATATCTCAAACCATCATGCTCTACACCTTAAACTGATACATTGATTATGTTAATTATTTCTCAGTAAAACTGTGGGGAGAGGGAGAAAACTGAGATTTAATCAAGGTAATATTGTGCTTAAAATCAGAGAAAAGTAGGATATTTTAAAAATGGACATATTTAAAATCAGAACAAATAAAAATTGTGGGGAAGACATTTGATGAAAAGTTTATTTTAAATTATGGGCTTCCCTAGTAGCTCAGCTGGTGAAGAATCCACCTGCAATGCAGGAGACCCTGGTTTGATTCCTGGGTCGGGAAGATCCACTGGAGAAGGGATAGGCTACCCACTCCAGTATTTGTAGGCTTCCCTGCTGGCTCAGCTGGTGAAGAATCCACCTGCAATGCGGGAGTTCAGTTCAGTTTAGTCTCTCAGTCATGTTTGACTCTTTGCGACCCCACAGACTGCATCACGCCAGGCCTCAGGCCTCCCTGTCCATCACCAACTCCTGGAGTTTACTCAGACTCATGTCCATTGAATCAATGATGCCATCCACTCAAACTCATGTCCATTGAGTCGGTGATGCCATCCAACCATCTCATCCTCTGTCGTCCCTTTCTCCTCCTGCCCTCAATCTTTCCCAGCATCAGGGTCTTTTCAAATGAGTCAGCTCTTCGCATCAGGTGGCCAAAGTATTGGAGTTTCAGCTTCAGCATCAGTCCTTCCAATGAACATTTAGGACTGATTTTCTTTAGGATGGACTGGCTGGATCTCTTTGCAGTCCAAGGGACTCTCAAAAGTCTTCTCAAACACCACAGTTCAAAAGCATCAATTCTTTGGTGCTCAGCAACACAGACGGAAAAGGTGATGGTACCCCACTCCAGTACTCTTGCCTGGAAAACCCCATGAACAGAGGAGCCTGGTAGGCTGCAGTCCATGGAGTCGTGAAGAGTTGGACATGACTGAGTGACTTCACTGTCACTTTTCACCTTCATGCATTGGAGAAGGAAATGGTAACCCACTCCAGTGTTGCTTGGAGAATCCCATGGATGGGGGAGCCTGGTTGGCTGCTGTCTATGGGGTCACACAGAGTTGGATACGACTGAAGCGACTTAGCAACAGCAGTAGCAGCAACGCAGAAGACCTGGGATCAGTCCTTGGGTTGAGAAGATACCCTAGCAAAGGGAACAGCTACCTACTCAAGTATTGTGGCCTGGAGAATTCCATGGACCATCCTAGGGGCTGCAAAGAGTCAGACACAACTGAATGACTTTCACTTCACTTCACTTATATTAATGTGCTAAATATCTATTTAGAAATTAGAGTTATATTTCTAATAAAATTTAGGTTGTAATTGTAATTATGACTAATTATTAGGCAAAACAAAGACTGGGTAAAACATCTTTTGGGTATAACATTTTTACCAAAGTTGTATGACACAAATTCTTTGTTCTATGTTTAACTTTTTGAGCCATGATTATAAAGAAGGGCATTTTTGTTGTTGCTGTTGCAAAAATCTTCTAGGGCTTAATCAATTTTAAAATCAATTTTAGGGCCTCTATCAATTCTTTGAATATGCAATTGGTACTATTTTGAAGTTCCTAAGTTGTCACCATTCCTGAAAATGTTCTCTTCTCCCACTGATAATGGGTCTAACTCTGCTGCCTGATGTTCGTGCATACATACTAAGTCGCTTCAGTCATGTCCAACTCTCTGCAACCTTATGGACTGTAGCCTGCCAGGTTCCTCTGTCCATTGGATTCTCCAGGCAAGAATACTGGAGTGGGTTCCCATGCCCTCCTCCAGGGCATCTTCCCAATCTAGTGACTGAACCCACATCTCTTATGTCTCCTGCATTGGCAAGTGGGTTCTTTATCACTAGCCTGATATTTAGCTGCCAATAGCTCTCTTGGTGATTGGAACATTTCCCAACACTACTTGCATCCTTTTCAGAGAATTCTGCATCTTTTATGAGAATTGAGGTGATACTTTTCAACTAGTATGTGTTGTATTTGAGGTACTGTGTCAAATATTTCAACCAAAGAACTCCTCGAATTTAACATTCTTCTTCAGAATATCAGTACTTTAGAAATTCTGGTTCAGTTAAAATAGCAAAACAAAATTTAGAGAAATAAAATAAGCATATTTTAAGTAGATTTTATGGCATTTTAGTTTTGGAAAATAGATTTATATCACTAGGTGTGTGTCAGAATTAACTTGTAAAATGATTTATCTCTGAATTACATACATAGAAACTGTGGTATAAGAGGTGAGGAAGGTTACAAACATGAATGACAGAACTGTTATCCTGTCTCACACATGCTGTCTGGAGGAGAGGCAATTTTAATCTGTTGAATATGGATTCTATATTACTAACTGCCCATTCTCCTAATGAAGGTGATTCAAATCTCAAAGAATTATAATCCATACGAAAGGGAATGACAGAACTGTCTCCTACCTGGAGCATTGGAATCGTCTGGTTTAATAGTTGGAAGGAATTCATGAAAAGTGGTGACTTATCCATCCACTCTTGAGATTTTTCTCTTAATTCTGCCAACTGCCTGAGGGTTACATTAGACTAAAAGACAAAGAAACAGAAATAAATCTGGGCCATTGGTATTTCTAAAAGATATCTCAAGGTTGTTTTGTTATATAACTCTAAGAAACAGTTCTAAAAAGTAGAGTTAGTAAAGCATTGTCAGAAATTTCCCACGTGGTCAAAATTTTTTAAGTGGCAGGTTTTATAGGGTCAAGGTTACACAAAAAATTCTGGAAAATTTAAGGTTTACTTCATGTCCACTGAAAATATATAGCTGAAAGGAAAGTACATCTTCTGGAATTCTCACAAGTTACCCACTTTTACCAATGGTACATTTAACCTTACTACTAGAGAAACATTCTAATTCAAGGATATAAGAAGACGGATGCTTTCATGTAATGCTGGTGGAAAGGGATGGGTATAGCTTTTTCTGGAAAGCAATCTAATGACAGTCATTAAAATAGAATACAATATTCTTCAGTCCCTCAATCTTGAACATTCACCTCAGTGAAATAAAAATATCACTGTGTTAAGTTATATACACAAAGTATTTATCACCACATTATTTACATGAACAATAAGAACAAAAGTAAACACTAGAAACAAAAAGGATGTCCAAAAATTGAGAACTGACTGAGTATGAAAAAATGTTCAGTCTTCAAAAAGAATGAATAAACTATATCTACTGAATTGGAAGAATTTCCATAAGGTATTGCTGTGTGACTAAAGTAATATGTAGAAAAGTATTATAATGAAGCCTTATTTTAATAATCAAAACAGTGACCATTCTGCATATAAATGCATACAGTATAATAATATATAAAGGATTAGAGGAATGTACATAAATTATCAAAAGCCACATCTTTGAAAGTTAGCATTCTTTTTTTTTAATTTTTATTTTTACTTTATTTTAATTTACAATACTGTATTGGTTTTGTCATACATTGACGTGAATCCACCACGGGTGTACATGAGTTTCCAATCATGAACCCCCCTCCCACCTCCCACCCCATATCATCTCTCTGGGTCATCCCCGTGCACCAGCCCCATCTCATTAGTTTACATGAAAGGAAGAGCAGGATCAAGCAAGGAGAAAAAGATGAGAGGCAAGCAAAACAAAAAAACTACCTTTAGAAAATAAGCATTTAATGACTTCATTTGTGTAAAATTATGGAGAAGTGTTCAGCCAATAAAGCAAATAAGATATTAAAACACAGATAGTAAAAGCAAAGATCATTCCAGAAATCAGTGATGACGTCATGTCTATTTTTATATACACCTAAAAGTAATTTATATTTACATACAGTCTAATGACCAAGTAATGATAAAGTATAATTTTTTCACCTTCACTCTTATCATTTTGAAAGCATCAGGTTTATAATTCAAATCACTAATATCAACTTTAAGAATGAAAGAAAAAGGCTATTATGGTTATACTATGTAGTTGATTAGTATAGTTAGTTAATAATGCTGTCTTTCTCAACATCTATGTTGTATATAATTATAGGATGTTAAATTGTACAACCAAATATGAAGCCTATATGAATTGCTAGAATTTAGCAATTGTTTTTGTTCAAACTAGCTATATATGCCCAATATTATTTTTTCTAGTACCATTATTTTTACACACTTTGAAAGTTAGATGCCAGCTGTAGAAAAATTTCCTGCTTTGGGTGATAAATTGAAAAGTCTGAGGTCATGCTACAACTAACCTCATTCTCAAGTGTCAACATGGTTCATTTCTCTTCAAGGCGCTACTATCCAATCTACATCGCTACACATATACAGGGCAGAAGTTGAGAATTAAAAGTTGCAGAAAGCCAAAGGTAAACAGTACGTAGGCTAGAAAAATATCTGAGCCAACTAGAGTAAATCTGTAAGCTGACTACTTTAAAAATCATCTTAATACTTAAGATAGAAACTTTGAGTATTAATGGTCAAACCTTTTCCATTATTGCCTTTGTGACGGGAGTGTATGGTGCATATAAAATCTTTCCCAACAACATGGGTTTCAAGAAAGCCCAAATCACCGGTCCAGCAGGCATATTAATGATGTCCTTATAAAGGGAAAAGCAAAATGGTGCTGGAAAAAGAAAGCACAATAAAATCATTTAATATATATATTTAAAATTTATTTATGGTAAATTGACAAAAATTATTGCTACAACACTCCAAAATACATGTCTTGTATGTCCTTTGCTATCAACAAATGCAAAACATCTGGTATCAAAGTAAGAAAGCGTAGTAACACATCCTTTTTGGGTGTAAGTTTAATCTAACAAGAAAGTGCATAATAAGTGATGGCATTTTGCCAAGAGGAAAGGTTAGAAAGGTTGAAAACCACATTTCAGAATGTTTTCCAACAGATCTTCGTCACTTAATTTTACAAAATATACAAAATTCTGCTATTACAACAGATACATAAGAGCTGTCCAATAAATGTTTGCTGGATGAATAAAAAGATGTATAACTGTGTCAATCCAATTGCTCTGCTAAACACCCCATATTGCTTGGAAGAACTCAGCTGATCATATTTCACATCTCAAAGCTTATAGATCAAATAAACAGCTTTGATGTGCCACTGAACGTTTGTAATTCTCCTACAGTCATGAAACTCTTTTATGTGTGAGACAAATTTCTAATTTTAAAAAGTTAAGAAAAGGTGCTGAGCAGATTTAAGGCATGTTATTGTGTCATTCACTGGCAAGGTGTAGTGGTTAAGAAGCTAGACTTTGTGACAGATTGCCTGGGTTCAAATCATAGCTTTGATGTTTTCATGTTGGGCAACTGTGGCCAGATTACTTTGTGCCTCATTTCTCTTGCTAAGTTGCAGCTATAGTAGCACCTACATCCTAGGGTTGTTGTGAAGAGTGAATGAGTTGATATGCAGAACATGCTTGATGTGTGGCAAGTGCTATATGAATGTTTTCTTTGGGAAAATTAATGCTTCATTTAAAATAAAATGCTAAGATTACAACTCACCATTTAAAAAAAAACAAAATGGGGAGAAGACCTGAATAGTCATTTTTCCAAAACGGAAATGCAGAGGGCCAATAGGCACATGAAATGATGTCCAACATTGCTAGTTAGGAATCAAAACTACAATGAGATATCACCTCACACCTGTAATAATGGCCATCATCAAAAAGAACACAAATAACAAATGATGGCAAGGATGTGCAGAAAAGGGAACCCTGGCACACTATTGGTGGGAATGTAAATTGTTATAGCCACTGTGGAAAACATTATGGAGTTTTTCTCAAGAAACTAAAAATAAAACTACTCTATGACTCAACACTTCTACTTCTGGGTATATACCCAAAATAACCAAAACACTAATTTAAAAAGATACATGCACCCCAATGTTCATAAAGACATGTTTTACATTTACCAAGATATGGATACAACCTAAGTGTCCATCAACAGATGAATGGGTTAAGATGCGGTATATATATACACAATGGAAATTTAGTCATAAAAAAGAACGAAATTTTGCCATTCGCAAAACATGGGTGGACTTGGAGGACATTAAGCTAAGTGGAATGTCAGACAAAGACAAATATTGTATATCATTTATACAAAAACCACAACAAAATAGTAAATATAACAAAAAAGAAACAGACTCACAGCTATAGAAAACAAAGTGGTGGTTACCAGTGGAGAGAGAAGGAAGAAGAGACAAGATGGTGTAGGGTACTAAGAGGCACAAACTACTATGTATAAAATAAGATACAAGGATATATTGTACAACAGAGGGTATACAGCCAATAAAAAAAAAGACTAAGATTTAGTAGACAATGTTAGGAGGTGATATTACCATGCTGATTTTGAAGTATACTCACTGGCATGTAAGGGAATTCCATACTTTGCAGCAATTTGCTCTTTACTTAATTTATGAGTTAAGAAGTCTTTAGTGTGATTGCCTTTCTGCCTCTGAGAAGAGGGCAGCAAGGCAACTAAATATTCAGTGGTAATTCCTTGGGAGCACAGTGCTTGGGAAATGGTACTAAATGATCCTTGGGGAGTGTTTATCCGGTTGTTTCTGTACATTGCCTATGAGATAAAAATACATGATTTATTAATATTATATGAGCTATAAATGCTATTGAAAACAATATTGAAAACCTGATAATGTTTGGAGAATTCTCTCAATTCCACAATTTCTTTAAAATAGTATCCCAAATGTAAATGCAGAATGCTAAACTTCTCCAATTCAAGTGGCAAAACTTTTGCCATAGTAGAAGAATTTTTCTGTAAGTGACTTTGGACAATGTACTCTCTCTGTAGTTGAATGTATTATAACTAATCTCAAAAGTTAAGACTCCGGTATTCTTGCCTGGAGAATCCCAGGGACAGAGGAGCCTGGTGGGCTGCCGTCTATGGGGTCGGACAGAGTCAGACACAACTGAAGCGACTTAGCAGCAGCAGCAGCAAAAGTTAAGATGACAAAAGGAATTTTCCAGGAAGAACATAACTGGGTGAGTTTTCTACCTGTGTTAGTGGAAAACTTCTGGGCAGATGCATTTGTTTCAGGGATCTCATTTTGTCTAGCAGCGGTCGTGTGCCCGAAGCCATCTGATTGAGGATCTCTTTTAGCCTTATGAAGAGTTCTATCATCTTTTCTATTGGCTTTTGATTTTCCCTAGGGAAAAATACCTAACAGGAACAAAAAAGAAAAGAAATGATTTTTTTGTGGAGAAGCTGGAACCCTCCCACACTGTTGGTGAAAATAGCAAAAGATACAGTCATTTTGTAAATTATTTTGGAAGCTTACTAAATAAACATAAATTTACCATACAACAAACAATTTGATTCCTAGATATTTACCCAACAGAAATTTGAAAAATATGTCCACACAAAGATTTGTATGAGAATGGCTATGGCAGCATTATTTAGAGTAGCCAACAAGTGGAAACAATTCAAATGAATGGATAAACAAAATGTATATCTGTAAACTGGAAAACTATTTGACAAAAGAAAGAAATTACACACTGACATGTTACAACATGTATGAAACTCAAAACATTATACTAAATGAAAAAGCTAGATATAAAACCCACAAATTGTATGATTCAATTTAAATAAAATGACTAAAAATGACAAATTTATGGAGACAGAAAATAGATTAGGCGGTGCCTATGCTAGAGGTCAGAATGAGATGACTGTAAATGGGCAGAAAGCTTCTTTTTGTGTTGAAAATTGCATTTGGGATTGTTATAAAATCATATTGTGGTAACAGTTGCACAATTCTATAATTGGCTTTAAAAAAACCCATTAAATTGTACCCTTACAGTGGGTGAATTTTATAACATATAAATTATACCTCAATAAATTTGCCACAAATAAATGATTTTAAAAGTCAGAAAGGCAAAAGTCAATTACATAATTCTTCATATACACTATTCTTCAAAAAATCACAATTGCTCCTTAAAATCAGAAAAGCTCTGTCAAAAAGCTCACATGATTTATCAGGCTTAATCATAATCCCACAATGCATTTCTGTTGCAGGAAAAAAAACAACACTGAAATTATTTTTTTAGTGTACATTTTATACTCTCATTCACTCCTTTATTCAACAAACATTAATTGAGTGCCTGTTATGTTCCCAGCACTGGGTGAGGTGATGGATATAGTAGTGCCCAAACTGGCATCATCCTTTCACTCAGGGAGTATTGTATTAATAGGAGGAACAAATGAGACAAATCAATGAATAAAAGGCTGGGTAATATGAGAAGGTATGGAGTTTAGCTGAGAAATCAAAAGAAGTCTTTCCAAGATGACACCACAAAGGAGAGAATGAACAAACCATAGGAAGAATAAGGAGACATACGTAGTAGAGGGGTAAAGATCTGTGAAGTTCCTTAAGAGGGAAAGCTGTTGGCAAGTACAAGGGGGTCAAAGACGACTATTCTGGGCACAAGATTCAGTTGAAGAAATGTTACAAAGACAGAGCTGTCTCTATAACACAGCTATTAACTGCAATCAGATTCATTTTTTTTCTTCCAGTTCTGCTAAAATTCTAGGCATTCTACATTAATTTGAAATAAATTAATGATGAGAAATTTTTCATTATTTTTATTTGCAGTTCTGAAAGAACTAGGAATGGTCTTCTGCTTGTAAAATGCACATATTTAATTACTATACTCAATAAGAAATAGTTTGATATATGCACTGCAGAAATATTGTAAGATAAATATTAAAATTTTAGATGAGAAACTTAATAATTGTAGTTTTTCTGCATTTTAAGTCATGTTCATGCTCAGTCATATCCAACTCTTTGTGATCCCCTAGGCTGTGGCAAACCAGGCTCCTCTGGCCATGGAATTTTCCAGGCAAGAATACTGGAGTGTGTTGTCATTTCCTACTCCAGGGTATCTTCCTGACCCAGGGTTTGAAACTGCATTTTTTGCTTCTCCTGCATTGGCAGGTGGATTCTTTACCACTGCGCCACCTGAGAAGCCATACGTTTCATGGTTTCTGTAAAATAACTATTGTTTAGTTAATGGGTATTTGTTAAGTTCTTCTATGGGCCAGGCACTGTTTTTGGTATTTGAAACATTTCAGTGAACAAAGAGGCCCTTATGGAGCTTATAGCCAAATAGAGGCAGACAGAAAATAAACAAAAGTGAATTTTAAATAGAATACATAGTATGCTGGAGGTGCAATAGAAAACGAACAGATCAAGGAAAGGTTTGAGAGTGCTGTCGATGAGGTTGGTTGCATTTTAAACAGGTCTCTCATGATACCTTATTGAGGTCAATGTTGAATAAAGACACATAGTTCTGGAAATCACAGGAAGGACACCTCCTAGAATGGTCCTATGCAGCAGCCCTGGACCCAGGGAGTAGCCACATGGGAAATGGGATTTGAGAAACAAGGAGAGAATGTGCAGACTCTGGGGCCCCTGCAGGAATCGAGGGTTACTGGGATAAAATGAGGAGCCACGGGAGATGCTGAACAGAGGAATGACATAATCTGATTCAAGTTTCAAAAGAATTGCTTTTGCTGCTTAGGGAGTAGTAGGGTGGGGTTGGAGTGGTGGGAACAAGCACCGAGGCAAGGAGATCAGTTAGGAGGTCACTGCAGAATATAAACTAGGATAATGATGACCTGGAACAGGATATTTACAACTAGTCCAAAAAAGTCTTCATCTCCTTTGCTACAATGTTTCAATAACACAGGTCTGCTGTGCTGCTTCTGATTTTCTTTTAAAGAGAAAATTTTTTTTCAGTGTTTTTAATAACGTGTAAATAATTTTGACCTAGTAGAGATTTGAGTGGATATAGGTATTTAATTTTCTTATGTTTACATTTTTATTTCAGTTTTTTATTCACTATGTACTTAAGCATCTATTTATTGCAAGATGGCGTTACTGCTGACTTTACAGCTCTAATAATGACAATTTGTTTAGTTCGACTGGATATATGCAGAGTACATCATGAGAAACGCTGGGCTGGAAGAAGCACAAGCTGGAATCAAGATTGCTGGGAGAAATATCAATAACCTCAGATATGCAGATGATACCACCCTTATGGCAGAAAGTGAAGAGGAACTAAAAAGCCTCTTGATGAAAGTGAAAGAGGAGAGTGAAAAAGTTGGCTTAAAGCTCAACATTCAGAAAACGAAGATCATGGCATCTGGTCCCATCACTTCATGGGAAATAGACGGGGAAACAGTGGAAACAGTGTCAGACTTTATTTTGGGGGGCTCCAAAATCACTGCAGATGGTGACTGCAGCCATGAAATTAAAAGACGCTTACTCCTTGGAAGGAAAGTTATGACCAACCTAGATAGCATATTCAAAAGCAGAGACATTACTTTGCCAACAAAGGTCCATCTAGTCAAGGCTATGGTTTTTCCAGTAGTCATGTATGGATGTGAGAGTTGGACTGTGAAGAAGGCTGAGTGCTGAAGAACTGATGCTTTTGAACTGTGGTGTTGGAGAAGACTCTTGAGAGTCCCTTGGACTGCAAGGAGATCCAACCAGTCCATTCTAAAGGAGGTTAGCCCTGGGATTTCTTTGGAGGGAATGATGCTAAAGCTGAAACTCCAGTACTTTGGCCACCTCATGCGAAGAGTTGACTCATTGGAAAAGATTCTGATGCTGGGAGGGATTGGGGGCAGGAGGAGAAGGGGACAACAGAGGATGAGATGGCTGGATGGCATCACTGACTCGATAGACGTGAGTCTGAGTGAACTCTGGGAGTTGATGATGGACAGGGAGGCCTGGCATGCTGCAGTTCATGGGGTTGCAAAGTCAGACATGACTGAGCGACTGAACTGAACTGAACTGAAACTGGATAAATAATGATAGCTTCTATCTAAATCTAATGAAGGTAAGACAAAAAAATTTTTTTATAATACAAAAAAAATCCCTCAATTCTTTCACTTGAAAAAAAAAACTTTGTTCTAATCTTAATTTTTATACTATCAAATTAATGTTTATTCGCTTAAAAAAAGTTACTGTAACATTTGTATTTCATTGTCTAGTGTATATTAAGTTTAATTCCTGGTCTTGAATATACAAATTGAGAGTTAATAAGGCCATAAGATTAATTTCCTCATCTATTAAACATGCAAATTTGCAATATATGATCTCTAAGGTTCCACTTAGCTTTAAAATTAGGTTCAACTTAGTTCTAAAAGCTTTAATTCCAAAAGCTGCATAAATAGATTGCATTCCTTATAGTATCAGAGAGCATACAGGTATAATCAAATATTTTTATATTAAACAATAAGTTTGAAAGCATTTCATCCACAGTAACTTGCCTTGTATGTGAAGTTGTAAACGTCTAAGTAGTGTAGAAATGTAAGTCCAATGAGGTAAGATAGACGGGATCTCTCTGGAAGAGGTATGATGCAGAATTCCTTCACTGCATCTTCCAATTTGGGATCGGTCATATTACCATCACAAGAATGCAGCCAGAACACACTAGAAATAATCTGCAAATTGGAAGAAGAAAAATACTTTAGCTCTGAATCCTTTCAAGCCACCTGTCCACTTGGAGTTTTCTTATCCTTTTAGACTTCATTTAAAAATAAGACAAATTAGCCTTAAATATCAAATAATTTTTTGTCTAAAACACTAATTGCTATCAATAGTCCTATAAAAAGTCCATGTGTGTGTTCAGTCACTCAGTCATGTCCAACGGTTTGTGACCCCATGGACGGTAGCCCGCAGGCTCCTCTCTCCATGGAATTTTCCAGGCAAGAATACTGGAGTGGATTGCTATTTCTTACTTCAGGGGATCTCCCCAACCCTGGGATCAAACCCAAGTCTCATGTTTCCTGCACTGGCTGGGGGATTCTTTACCACTGTGCTATCTGGGAAGCCCATAGACAGTACATGAAAGTGAAAGTGAAGCTTGCTCCGACCCTTTGCAACCCCATGAACTATAGAGTCCGTGGAATTTTCCAGGCCAGAATACTGGAGTGGGTAGCCATTCCCTTCTCCAGAGGATCTTCCCAACCCAGGGATCGAACCCAGGTCTCCCACAATGCAGGCCGATTCTTTACCAGCTGAGCCACTAGGGAAACCCAAGAATACTGGAGTCGGTAGCCTATCCCTTCTCCAGCGGATCATCCTGACCCAGGAATCTAACCGGGGCTTTTGCATTGCGGGCAGATTCTTGACCAACTGAGCTATGAGGGAAGTCCTTAAAGAGTACATAGTTCACTGGAAAGCTTAAGAGCTATCATGGGAAAAGAGACAGAAGAAATCCATAGTGACTCCAAGATTTCTTGCCTGAAAGACTTGGTAAATAGTGGTATCAAGAAAGAAAACTGGTTTAGATTAAGTTTGGGAAAATTACTAGTTTAAAACTCTTGCTGCCTTAAAATTTTATTCTTGCTTTATTTAAGTTGCATTTCATTTATATAATCATTTGAAGTTACAATCTTACCCAGTAAACTCTGGGGTCCAGAGGTGAATGGTGAAGAAAAAAAATCTAGAATCACACAATAGTATGAATCCTGGACAGTAAATCTTGTTTGGAAAGTGACATGTGACTACGGGAACTTAAGATGTCATTTCTATTTCCACCGAGGTGAAGTAAACAAAATGTTTATGAAATTCAAGAATATAGAAACTTTTCTCTCTTTCCTTTTAAAAGTAATATGAATGTATGCTCTCTTGTCTACCTGCTTTTATTTACTAAAGTGAACCCGTTCTTCAGAAGCCAAAAATGTGATTTCTGAAATTAGATCTTTTAGGATCTTATGAGTGAAAGGTGAAATCAAGGGGTAAAGGTAAAGAAATATTAATCGTTAGAACTAGAGGAAGAAAAGTGAAGGTAAAGCAGTTTTAATTTTTGTCTGGGGGAACCAATTAAAATGACACAACTAAACATAAATATTCCAAAGTCAGCCTTAAAGGATTTTAAAAACTTTATCCCATATTGGAGAATAACTGGGTTGTGTTTAGAAATGACACACTCTGTCACATGTAAGTTTTGAATGGATGAGGTCTTAAGCTCTGCAGTTCTTTTGGAAAATTTCTATGACACTTTCAGACAATGAACTTGGAAAAGGGATAAAAGATAAAACATTTCAAATGGAAAACCCTATTATCAGCCTATGAGGAAATGCCATTACTCATTTCACAGCAAAATACGTTTGGAATACCTACAAACTTATCCAGAGTTGTCACAACCATATCTATTTATATACTCAGTCTTATCTCAGAGATTAAAAAAAAAAGAGTATTCATTTTTACTTTAGTTTCAACGAATTATAAACGGTCTTCCTTTTTCCCCCTGATTACATTACTGAAACTTGCTTTGATATCATCATAATAAAATGTGAAAATTGACCTCAGCTAATGTGATTGTGATAGTGAACCGAAAGAATTACTGATGATACCACTTATTTAAAAAAAGCATCTGGGGGTGAAGATAAAGAGAAGACAAAGAGGGCAAAGGGAGGGGAAGGAACAGACAGTAGTAATGTTCTTGCTTCAGGACTTTTCCTTCTATTTTCACCTAAGAATTAGGCTTCTAATTTTATCATTTGCATGGAAAATTCACCAGATTTGCATTCAGCTTCTCCGGGTTTTGCTGATAAGTGCTCAACAAATACTAACAGCTGTTTAAACTTTTAAAAACCTGGAAGTAAGTACAAACATATTCCATCCCACCTCAGCTCTGTTGTCAGGGATGGGAATGGCCAGCAAATTGTTGATACTCCGATTGGACATTCCTGTTACTCTCCTCAGTTCTTCTTTCAGCTCATCAACATTTTTAAACATTTCTATTAACTGGCCTGCAAGAAAATAAAACAAAACAAAACTCACATGTGGGTTGCAATGTAATTCTTTTTAGTCATTCCAGTATAAAGAAAGCTTCTAGACTAAAATATATATTCAACATATAAGCCTTGTGTCAGGAACAGATGTCTCTCAGTTTTGGCAAACTTTGCATCTTTAGGATATATTTCTACCTGATTTAGACTTATTCCTGTATGATATCATTAACCCAAGGTAACATATTGCTCTGGATTATAACTTTTCCTTAAATGTGTACAATGCAAGGTTGATTCAAAGAAAATATGGTTTCCTTGCAGACTTTGACCACACAATTTGCTAAATATATATCTCTCTATTTGATTTAAAACATCACACAAATTCAAGATGCTTTTTCACCTCAGATCAAATAATATTGTCAGCTAGGGACAAAGTGTGCTAAATCTGAAACATAATGCCACAGTGCACTTTTTTCTTAACTTTGCCCAGCACCTTGTTTTATAAAGGATTTTCACAATCATTATTTCAATTTTCAAATAGAATGTGTTTAACTTCTCTTTTAGAATAGTTATTAAAATCATTTCACATCTGGGTCATTTGATGAATAACAAATGATATTTTGACTTTATTTTAGGAGATTGTGATCTCAATTTTGTAAATGCCTTTTCAGTTCCTTTATGAAATATCCCTCATGCAAATATACTTTCTTTATTTTTGGACTTAGTGCCCTTCCAATTTTGTGGCTGCTTGTTGTCCAAAATTCTGAATGTCTTTCTTTTCAGTATTGAGGTATTATGCAAAGAAGAAATGTATTGCATGATGCATCATGCTCAGAATACTAATAGGAGTTTCTGAATCAATATTTCTGTAGATAGCAGTGCATTTTTATTTTTAAAATCAGATTTCTCATGGAAGTAAATAAATTTCATCCCTGCTCTTGCAACCTACTATTTAATGCACTTTAATATATGAGAGAAACAAAAGGTGAATAGTCTAACTAGTAAAATTTTTGAAGACATTTTGCTATGAAATAAAATTTCACTCTTTCATTCTCTGCTGGCTTGCTCTGTGTTTATTTTAGACAAGTGACCATATTTGAAAGCTTTAGGTGTCTCATGTATAAGGGCAGATACAAAGTAGCTTTCATTAGGAACTTTAAAATAGCCTTTCCTATGAATTTATATTTAAAAAAAATAAAATAGCCTTTCCTAAACTGTAGCAAGAGAATCACACACATTCTAATAAGACAGCATTTAAAATATGGATGGGGAAACACCTGGTTTTTCAAAGGTGTCTGCACTGTTATTGACATGCAGCATGGCTTCTATGGTTGGCATTAACCGTGTGATATTTTCCAGGTAATTCATTTGCAATGCCTGTTCTAGAAACCTGAAACAAAGCAGAAGAGGAAGAGAAATTGAACTCGGAATATCAGTAATTATTTGAGAAGAGATTTTGCCAAGGAAGAAGACGATTAAAAAAACTCACCGATCCATATCTAAATTAATTTTGCTTGGATCCCCAGAAAGCAAATCCCTCAGTTTCTCAGACAGAACATTGTCGTGATACAGTAAGCTGGTGGCTATTTCGGTGCCAAGCTCTGCGGCTTCCAGGAGCTGCACATGAAACTCACTCTCTTCACATAGGTTCCCAAAGTCCATACTGGAGAGCTGGCACATTTCCTCTATTGAATTGGAAGTTTCAGGTTCACAAAGAAGCTTGGTCAAGTTTCGAAGCTGAGACAGCTTTCCAGAGGGGGAAAGAGTGGGAAATATTAGTGACATTATTCTAAATATTTAGTTCTTGATAATAAGCAACTAAAATTGATTTAGTTCCTAAAAACATTTTGCTTACGTATTTAGTTAGTTGGCATGTGGCAACAGCTTTACCACAAAGCACTGTTTTCGGTCATTTGAGTTTATTGTTCTCAAGAAGTTTTATAAAACTTTTGAACCTATTAGACTTCTTTCTCAACAGTATTCATAACTTATAGATTCACAGGTTAAAAAAAATGTAGTTTAATCTCACTTAAACCATAAATACTTAAACTAATTTTACATTTTAGCATATTTTTAAAATTATGTATAAAGGCAGACAGCAAAGCAGATTTGATTTGAAACTTCAAAAAGGTTTTCTTTACACTCACAAGATGGCTACTATCAAAACAAAAAAATGAACAAACAAATAAATAAAGCCAGAAAATAACAAATGTTAGTAGGATATGGAGAAATTAGAACACTTGTGCACTCCTGATGGGAATGTAAAATGATGTAGCGCTATAAAAGAAAATAGTACAGTGGGTTTTCAAAAAATTCGAAATAGAATTACCATAATACTCAGCATTTCTGCTTCTAGGAATATACTCAAAAGTATTTATTAAAAGCTGGGTTTTAAACAGATATTTGTAGACTCGTGTTCATAGCAGTTGTATTCATGATAGCCAAGAGTGGAAGCACTCCATGTGCATTGACAGATGAATGGATAAACACATATAATTTGCATATGTGTAATGTGTATATGGTATACACATATAATGGAGTACTATCCAGCTTTAAAAATTAAAGAAAGTCTCTCACATATTACAATGTAGATAAGTCTTGGGATATTATGCTAAGTGAAATAAGCCAGTAATAAAAAGACATACTGAATGATTCCATTATATGAAGTACTGAGCACAGTCAAATTAATAGCAACAGAAGGTAAAACTGCAGGGGCCAGGGACTAGGCGGTGAGGGGAATGAGAAATAGGCGCTTAATGCATACAGGATTTTTCTTTGCAAGCTTAAGAGTTCTACAATGTGTGTATATTTAACACAACTGAACTACAGAGTTAAAAATGGTTAAGGTGGTAAAGTTTGTTTTATGCATTTTACCACAAGTTTAAAAAAATTAATTGACCAAAAAAAAAAAAAAACGACTTTTTAAAACTGCAGCATGAGAATCACGCATATTTTATAATATGGGTGTGTATATACCTGGTTTTTCAAGTGTCTACACTGCTACTGACCGTCATTACCTTCTATCCTCTTATTTATGGAGGGAAACTTCTGTTCTATGGAATGCTTAAAGGGGTCTAAAATCCTTTACTCAGAAAAAAAGGAGAAAAATGAAAATCAACTAATTTCCTACCCAGTCAAGTATATTCCTCCTTGCAGTTCACTATGCTCTGTGTGTTCTGAGGATATATCCCCAAGTTGTATATCCTAGGGGAAAACATTATGCCTCTGGGAAAGCTAGTTCTGTTGTGCTCAGAAGCAACCCTAGAGCTATTCATTTTAAGATGTGAAATAATTTGGAGCAACATCTAAAGAAGCAAATATATGTGCCATTCATTACAGCTCAGTTTCTAATCAGCAGCTGCATTTTCACAGAAATGATACAAGAAGAAGTTCAGGAATATTTCTTTGCATATGTCAAATGGGAAAGGTACAATGATGTGTCTTGGGTGAGAGATTTATAGTAACTACATGTAGGCACTAGCAATTAAACACAAATCATTTTAGACAGTAAATATCATTGGTCTATTTAATATCTAATTGACTTCTGGGTTTGAACTATATAAAACCGTTTCATTGTATTAAAATTCTAGTCTTATTATGAGAAACTAGTCTAGTCTAGTTACGAGAAACTTTCCATTCTGCAACAAACTCAATCATTGTACCAGATGTAATGATATATTTATCACTTATTCCTTTGATTTTCCAAATATTAGATATGATTAAACTTTTAATGAATAGAGCCAAACTTCTCTGCCAGTGACTTTTATTTTGGTGATTTCTTAAATAAAAAGATAAGTACTGGGAGCTCAATTTATTTTTCTAATTGAGCTTTTAGGGGTGTAGTAAGTTTGAATGACTTTACTCAGTAGAGGCTGAAATATATTTTTTAATTGCAAGTTTGACATACATGTATCAGAAACCAATAAATGTCCATATAGAATAATCTTGGCTTGATAAGGCAACATATATAGAAAGATAAATTGGAAATCTAGCCCTGCTACTGAAGTAGAATTTGTCCTCTGAAATAAGGATTTAATTCAGGATTAATAATGCGCCCTGCACTGTGAGGCACAGCCACCAAGGAGAAACATGATGGTCATTTAGTATTTGTCATTAAGAGCTGAACAGTAAAAAGGCTGAGCACTGAAGAATTGATGCCCTCTAACTGTGGTGCTGGAGAAGACTCTTGATAGTCCTTGAACATTAAGGAGATCAAACCAGTCAATCCTAAAGGAAATCAACCCCGAAGATTCACTGGAAGGACTGATGTTAAAGCTGAAGCTCCAATACTTTGGCCACCTGATGCGAAGAACTGACTCATTGGAAAAGACCTTATGCTGGGAAAGATTGAAGGCAGAAGGAGAAGGGGATGACAGAGGATGAGATGGTTGGATGGCATCACCAACTCAATGGACATGAATTTGAGCAAACTCCGGGAGATGGTGTGGGACAGGGAAGCCTGGTGTGCTGCAGTTCATGGGGTTGCAAAGAATTGAACAGGACTGAGTGGCTGAAGAACAACTACTTTCTTGTAAAAATAATACATGCATTAAACTTTTAGAAACTTCATAGTTTATTAGTAATCAACATACATTCAGAGAATTATAATTGTTTCTTCAAAAGTATGTGTCAAGTCCAGATTACAGGTTTGTCAAAGTCTTATGTATCAAGACCCTGACCTACATAGTAAGGTCTCAGCCTAAACTTGAACAATGACCCATAACTAACTCCATGTCCAGCTGTGATTGAATTCACTTTTGTCTACCGTTCCTAATGCATCTGAATCAGAATTGTAAGTAACATGATGGCACAAACCTCAAAATATCATATGCATAAAAATGCTGAAACAGCAATGCTCCTGGGCTCTTAGCAGGTGAATGAAAAAAAAAAAAGGCCTCTTTAAAAATGTGAGAGTGTTACAGTATAAATAGTGTGCTATCTGTATTTTTGCTTAATGTGGGGAATAACCATTTTATGAGTAGTTTCTCAATCAGGAGGTTATCCTTCCCACCTGAGAGGCTGAAAAGAAGAGAGAAAACAGACAATGAAGGGAGGAGAAAACTCAAAAGCTCAAGAAGAGTAGAAAGTTCAGTGCTAGAACAGAAGAAAAGTTACCAATGAGTGACAGACATTTGGCATTTTCGAGGGTCTAAACCTTCTTAGAAATATCATGAATAAAGAAGTTAGGGTGGGCCCTGACTATCACAATCAAGATACTAATTACCAGGGAGGACAAAATGGGGAGCAAAACATATCTTGTTCTAGGAGTTTCTAGGCAAATTCTAAGAGTTTGTCTTCATCCTTTCAATGATATGTACTGAATATTTTCCATGTGTTGGACTCAATGCCAGGTGCTGAGCGTACACAGTAAATCAACACACTTATTCATGTTCCTATGGACCTCGTAGTCTAGGAATGAATGGGTTCTGTCAATTGCAAATTGCAGCCATGCTTGTTATAAACAGCAAAAGATTCTGACCTAAGGAACAGAATTATAGTTTATTCGTTCTGTGGCTTCTCAAATTTTTTTCATAACATAACCTACAAGGGGAGCAGAATACTCAAAATGTGGTTGCTGTTTTAAATTATCCTTTGCTCCATTCCCAGGACATTAGTGCAAATGACTGAGCATGTGTTGCTTCCATTTCCCAGTGTACATTGTGTGCTGCCCAGCTACTCTGCAAGTTGCGAACTACAGTGAGTAATTACCCTGGTGACACTATTATATCACCAGGGCTCTGCTTTAATACCATCATTTCTTCACACATTTGTGAGTCCGGTCTTAAGATCCTGCTACTGCTAGATGTGATACTTTGAAAAAGCAGAAGGCACAATTTCATCAGATTTTACACTCTAGTTGGAGAAATAGATCCCACATATACAAGAAGTTATAATACTAAGTAGTAAATTCCAAAAGCCAGAAATCTCACTGTAATTGGAGACTCCACTTCCCTATGCCTCACATGCCACTGGCTGCCAAGCTGGGTCAATTCAACTTCCTACAATGCTCTTGACATTCTTTTTCTTCTGTTCTCTGCCACTGACATCTTACAGGGCCTCACGGTTTGCTTAGGTTATTGCAAAAATAGCCCATTTGGCTTTCTCTCAGTCTGTCCTCCACAAGTCTCCTAGAGAGATCTTTTTCTAAAATGAGGAATTTACCTTCTTCAAATTCACAATTTTCAGGATCACATTCAAACTCCTTGACTAAACAAACTCCTTGATCCCCCAGGCCTTGGGGATCTGAGCCTCCTTTCCTGCCTCTCTTATAAGCACTCTGTGCTCTAGCTGGACTCATGACTTCAGGTAACCCCTAGCTGTCCTTCAGATTCACACCTCTGTTTTCTTAACAACTCACATCTCTATGTCTGGAATGTAGGACTATTAACATAATCCTACACAGCCTGGCAAGACTCAGAGTAAAGAGTATCTCCTTCATGAAATTTCTTCTCTCCATCTTCATCCTCTGCAATCGAAGTCAGATATACCACCTCCATATACAGAATCCTGTCCAACCACATACCATAACACTTGTCTCACTGTGTTATAATCACTGGTCTGCTTTTCCATCTCCTTCACTGGATTGATTACAAGGACTCTGGGGTTAGAGATTATATCTTTTAAATAAACAGAGTAGCATTATGGGAGCACAGAGGGTGGATGGAATGAATGAATGGGTAAATATGATATGTGCACAAAGTCATTATCCTTATTTGAAAACAGGGAGAAAGGAGATACTCTGATATTATAGGAGTGACATTTAAACTTGTCCTTGAAGGATGAGCCGGTCTTTTCCAGATGAATGTAAAACTTCTTTCCTATTTAACTAAGACATGGGTCTCTCATATAAACCAAGATAGTGCTAAATTAAGTACACTAGAAATTTGATTCATGTAGAAGACTAAGCTTACAATGTAGGTAGTCTAGTATAACTAGCATATTTATTTGTAATATACAGGGACACATGTTTTCTATGCCTGCTTAATTAAACCATGTTGACTATACAGACATCATCCTGCTTGCACTGAATAAACCAGTTCTAATTTTACTTTATCCATGGCTACATAAATCCAATTAAACTGCTGTTCTTACTCAGAAAGCTGCTTTCAAAATTTAATAGGGTTATTTAAGAAATAGAGTGGATTTCATGGGAACCTGCATAGTGTATGCATGAGCTAAACAAAGAAAAAGAGACAAATGCCAACCAATTCAAACTTGGAGTTAACATTTTTTTCCTGTGGCTTCTTCCCCCTTTCTTCAATATCATACATTTTAATATGATCTATGGGTTTCTGCTTCTGATGATAATAAAAATAAGGTGAGTCAATTTCTGAGATTTTTGTATACTGTGAAGTCTAAAACATTTAGCTTTGAAATTAACATTTATAGCTTTAAAATCTAGGGACATCTCAAATTAGAAATCAAATTTTGAATGCCTTTTAAAATCATGTAGTTTAATGAGACTATATCAGCAGTCATTCCTTTACATATTGCATTCTGTAATTAGGCTTTTATGGGTCATTTCAGACAGAGATAGACACCAATTAAAAACAAAACACAATTACATAGTACCAACCAGAACTCATCACCCCCTTTCTAGCACTAATCTAGAGTCAAATAAGAATAGGACTTATAAATATAAAGATTTAAAAATTACAAATATATCTTTCTATAGAATTACAAGAAGTATTGAGGGCTTTTTTTTCTCCCCCTTTCATGGCTTACTTTTGATTTCAAGACTTCAGAAACTGGAAGGAGGTAATCCTCATAGGAACCATTTTGAAGAAAAGATTTTTTAAATTGAATTGTAGAGTGCAGCATTCTTAAACTTTCTGTAAAAGAGGAGAAAAGAATTACCTTATGCGAACTGCAAGGTCATTTAGGAAATCTATTTGAAAGACACCTTCATCCTAATTTATTACTACGTTTTTTCTAAGATAATAGCCTACTTGAATCTAACTATAAAATGAGTGAAAATTTAATCTTTACTTGAACCATGGAGGCTATAGAATTCATTATTTTTAAAATATTCATAGATATTCTGCTTAGAGACAAAAATATTTCCAGCAAAGTTGCTACACAGTATTGGTTCTTTGTGAACTGAATATGCTTTTATTTGGGGTATATTATTAAGCTGAAGGATTTGAGAGAGAATAGGTTGTATAATCACTGTGATACAAATATGCCCTTCTACCCTTGATTAATTCACGCCCGGTATAGAGAGATCACACTCAAATATTTGTTGTGCTATTTGCTTGCCATTAAGTCTCAAAAAAAAAAAAAAAAAAACTATTTTGGTGTAGGAATAATGAATGTATATCTCCTACAAATAGACGTTTTATCTTTAAAAAAGAAAAAGAAATATTTGATTAAATGTAATCTTCACAGTTGTCCGTGTAGGTAGAAGATGGAAAACAAAGTGCGTAAGGATAGGAAGTAAAAAATAGTCTGCTACAAAAATGCCTTTATTTATGTAATTTACATCTTCTTTTGGAAGTCTTCATTATCCTTTTTATTATTTTTTGACAACTAAGATTAAAGGTATAGAAAATGTCATGGAGAGTTATGCGAACTCCTAATTCTGGAGACATGGAAAGTTTATCTAGGTGGTCACTGTCACCTTGGGCTTCCCGGATAGCTCAGTTGGTAAAGAAATCTGCCTGCAATGCAGGGGACCCTGGTTTGATTCCTGGGTCAGGAAGATAAGCTGGAGAAAGGATAGGCTACCCACTCCAGTATTCTTGGGCTTTCCTGATGGCTCAGCTGGTAAAGAATCTGTCTGCAATGCAGGAGACCCCGATTCGATTCCTGGGTTGGGAAGATACACTGGAGAAAGGAAAAGCTACCCACCCCATTATTCTTGGGTTTTCCCTGGTGGTTCAGCGGGTAAAGAATCTGCCCACAATGAGGGAGACCTGGGTTCAATCCCTGGGTTAGGAAGGTCCCCTGGAGAAGGGAAAGGCTACCCAGAATTCCATGGACTATCCATGGGGTTGCAAAGAGTCAGACATGACTGAGTGACTTTCACTTACTTACTCTCACATTATTTCTTATATGGTTATTATACATTAAATTTTGTCCAGGTGGCCAGGTGGTACTAGCAGCTACAACAGGAGTAGTAATATAATAATATGATTAGATATTACTTCGTATATCAAACCACTGAAACAGATGGATATGGAAACAAAGGTTTTAAAAGTTTCTTCTGCTTTAAAGCAAACATAAGACTTTATTTTAGAACAAAATTAGAAACCATGAGTAGCATTTTGACTCTTAAGAAAGAAGAGCATTACCTTTTGATCCCCTGGCTAAATTGCCAGTGACATTTCTCACACATGCCAAGTAAGGAATATAAGGACTATCTGCTGATATATTTAAGAGGGCATCTTCAAACTTTTCCAGTATTAGGAGCCTATAGAATTAGAAAAGAAGATGCAAATTAAGTCATATAGAAATAAAGTAAAGCTATTTTGTTTCGATTCTGTGAGTCCCTAGTTGTCTGGCATTTGGTTGACTTGAGCATTGAAACCCTGGCAAGTAGGACATCTTCCCCCATCCAGCCCAACTGCACAATGACAGCACTACTCTGGATTCTCTGAGTGTTTACCTTTTCCATGGGCATTACCTTTATATTTAATTACTTTAATATCCAATCTAAGTGATCTTAAGATCATTTCTAGGCACGTTTACTTGAAAGAAAAATCACTGGGCTAGCGTTGCCAGATAAAAGACAGCTGAATTTCAGCAAAATAACAAATAATTTTTCAGTGTACGTACATCCCACAAGTCTTGCATGTTTCTTTCCTTTCCTTTTTCCTCTAAATCTGGCAACCCTCTCTCTGGACTTCAGCTTCCTCTTTCGTCAAATGAGAGATAGGGGGCTGGGTGATCTGCTAGACTCCCCTCCACTTATAACATTCTCTAAATAATTTAAATTCATGTAGTTGTGATTAAGAAGAAATGGTAGACTCCAACTGAATAATGTCAGTTCCTTTTTTTTCTTTAAGCAACCAACTCAGAGTTCCCCAATTAACCACTTTGTATATTCCTTTCAAATCGACTGCATGTGAGGACATAGTCTAATATTTTTGAGGCAAAGCTATGTGAGTAAATGTGTGCATGTTACACAAGCTCAGTCACTTCATCTGTGAGGCTGCATCTCTGTTTTTAATTTCTTCCCTTACTGTCTATTATTGAATTTGATGTACAGCAGAGACAGAATAAATGTCAATGGTTGATTTGGGTATCATCTATTTTGAATCAAACTGCACAGCACACAAATTAACTAGTTATATTAGATGTTAACTTAGATTTTATTCAAATACTAATGGAAGAGACTCATCCTGGCATAGCCAGTAAACATGTAGGATGATGTTTGCACTAACATTAAAGCCTCAGGGTATTTGGATGTGGGTTAATGACACTGGATCCTTGAGGAACTTAAACAAGAAAATCTATGGAAAGAAAAGTCTCTAACAATTACCAGTCAGGGCACAGCTTATTGGTCAGATGGCTGACTTTCATTTAAATATAGTCCATAGCTCCCATGTTTAGAAAAACTGCACCCATGCCTGAGCTTTCTTGCTTTTGTTCAGGCACTTCTTTGACCAGAGACTCTCCTCTTATTATTGCCTCTCTTTCTTTTGTGTTTGTCTTCCTCTTTGTCATAATTATTATAGCACTGAGCCATTTCCATCTTAGTGCCATGTTCAATAGCAACATATTTTTCTAACTTTTCAAATGAAATAGCACAAGAACTTCTCATGACAAATTTTCAAGCTTTACATAAAAGAATATTGAGCTAAAAGTGACCTTGAAATATCATATCAGCCATTATCTTAGTTCCATGAAGAACATTTGATTACCAAGATTTTTGAGATTATATTTAATATATATCAAAAATTAAGATATATATATATATGCCAACTGTTTTGGCATAAACATCTCAAGTATTTCTTTAAACCATTTAATTTACATATTTTATATAAAATGTTACCTACATCCTAAGAATGCTTACAAAAAAAGATGAAATTACAGATATATCCGTGCATGTTGTTCATGTACACACACAACAAAAAAGAAGTAACTTTAGTGCAAAAATAAGGAGGAAGGAGAAGAGCTATGAGGGAAAAAATATTTTTGAGCAGCTTTCCAAAGAAAATTCTGGACTACAAACACTTTTATCTCATGTCAAGTATTTCCATTCTGTGATTATTTTAAAGTGGGAATGGAAAGGTAGCCCAAAGGTAAGAAATCCCTTAATTTCACCAATCTCAACAAGAGCTAACTTAAAAGTAATGAATTCTTCCTAATAAACTGTCAGCTAGCTGTCAGCTACCAACTACATTTGTTGTATAATTTTCACATCTGAATAGCTAGCACTGTCAATGCTATGGATGCCCCCAAGGCTCTGATAAAGATACCTGGCTTCAGCAATAAGTATCCAGTTGTCTCAAGTCAGAGGTTTTTGTTTTTGTTTTTGTTTTTAATATTTTGCTGGCTATATAGGGGATGTGTTTAAAAGACTTGATTATTTGGAATATGGAATCCTGTCTGGGGGAAAATTGCCCAGGGTTGCAAGACTGCTCTAAGGAGGAACATCTGGTTCAGGCACCTTAGAGGAGAGATATAGGGGCAGAAAGAGGAGGTGGTTGTTGATGGAAGAATTTTTCCTAGAATTACCCAGAGTTGGGAAACTTCTCACTGATTAATAGAAAGTTTATAAACAATTGCATAGATTCTATTTTAGAAAAAGAAATGAATAGTTAAAAATAACTCCTACTATTTGTTTCCATTTTCATTAGCTCACAAAAACATATCTTTTGGAACTAAAGTCAAATAATTTCAATAGGATAATTTATCAGGCCAAAACAACTTTTACATAACAGGTCACCTAGTCTCTAAATTTGCCTTGAACTATGTGAATTTACTTCAGTGAGCTTCTACAGGCAACTGCTTGAATTTTCTACCATAACTGTTAGTTACTTCAGAGAACTGCTTATATTAATGATCCTTAGAAGCCAACATTACTGCTGTTATTTCCACTGCCTATTCACTGTCTCAGAAATAGGTAAATATATAAACATTTACATGAACCACAAACTGTCCAAAATTAAATAACTTATAAACAGTCTTGGCTACTTGAATGCTACTGAAGCAAACAAAGTTTGCATTACCTTGGGGCTTTGATTTTTAATGTCAATTTTTAAAAACTGAGATCAACAGTAATGTAAAAAGTTGGAGACTTTTACACCTTTCATATGAAGATGAAAGTCTTTGAAAAGAGTTGGAAATTGGGCCTCCAGCTAGATTTTCCTCATAGACATAAGGTGACCTATCCAGACAGAACATGTGGGATCTAGTTATGCAATCTTAGAACTGAAAACCAGATCTTCATGTCACTTATCTAAAAGTATCACTGAATAATACCAAAAAACAAGTTTCAACTTTACTGCACTTCAACTTTAACTTTTTCTTTCATCAGTCAATAGTTGATTTTGTCTATTCCATGGTCTTACACACTGATGAAAGAATGATGTTTATGAATCGTGCTGCTTGCTTATTCAGTCAAGTTACTTACCAATTTAGAAACAAACCAAAACACCAACAAAGACTTACTGTGCAGCCAGGCTGCTTGGGGATAGTGACTGTCTATCTTCCTCACTCCACAAATGTGTTGTATTATCAGAGCCACCTAAAGAGATAACATTTAGCATTTCATTAAATGATTTATTTTTCTAAGTAAAAATCATCCCAGGTCAAATTAATGGGAAGAAAAGCAGGCAGTCTGCAGAATTTTTCTCCAAACGACTTTACAGAGATGTCTAAGCTCAGCTGGAAACAGTTAAAATATGTATTTATCAATTGCCTCCCAACTGAAATAATCCCAATGGTTAGGCACATGCATTTCTAACAAATTATTTCTCTGGGCATCAAACCATTACATTATTTTATCCTATATGCATAGATGACTCAAATATCGTAATGCAGATTGACTACCTTGGTGACTTGTTAATCAAATGAAACCAATTTCAATCTCATGAGTCACTGGATTTTTTCATTTGTTTGCCTTCAGTTGTCTAGAATGTAGCCTTAGGAAACATCTGCCATCACTAATCTATATTTTTTATCTTTCAAAACCAGCCAGTGATTTCGATTGAATGCAGCTGTGAATGCAAATTAACTAATGTTTATAGAACCATTCTGAGTGGTCTCAAATAATGTGAGGTTTGGAGTGTGGAAGGCAATCACTAAGTTGTGTCTAATGGAAACCATATATGAAGATCTAACTCAACACAGAGAATTGCCCCTAGAAGTTAAATGGGTCCCTGAGTCAGCTTGCTGCATAGCATTCTATCATTGCAGGGTAAGTGCAGCTGACTAGTAGTCCATATATAACACAGGGAGTGCAGTCTGGCACTCTGTGGTGACCTAGAGGGGCTGGATGGGGGGAGGGGAGGGAGGCTCCAGAGGGAGAGTATATACATATAATTATGACTGATTTATGTTGCTGTATGGCAGAAACCAACACAAAAAGCAATTTTCTTCCAATTAAAATTTTTTCTAAAAATACACTTTCCTGAATTAAAAAATATATATATAAGTCCAACAACATTCATATGCAAAATTTAAAAATGGCTATTGCATAAATAAAAACATCAGAAATCCAGTGCTTTCACATTCAACTCCTTTAAGGAAATGGTATTACTTATTTCACTGTTCTTATAGACACTCTTAATTCTTCATAAATAATCCAGAAGTTCCAGTGCTGTCATTTTTCAACACTGGCCTTATCATTTTCAATAGGGTACTTTATCGATAGCTTTAATTCTTCTCCCATTGTCTCTAGTTAGTGTGTTCTAAAGTCTTCTAAAAAGGTCGTAGCACAGAACTGGGCAGCCATCTGTACTTTTCTCATGCTGATCATTTTGTTTATTTAAATAAGCATGCATGTAAAAGACTCACAGAATTAAAAACCTCCTTGTCTTCCTCGGTATCAGTCATGTCTGAGTAATGTCTGTACCATCCCTAGTAACTTGGCAGAATGGCTTTCTCAGTTTTCCTCTCTAGCAGGAGTCCCTCTCTTCTCTGCTCAAGACAGCTAAGTATTATTGCTCTAAAGACAGCAATGTATCAATGAGTGAAAGGGCCAAGAAGAAGATACTCAGTATAAATAAACCTAATTAATAATGGTAATAACCATTATTTATTGGCATCCATATATAGAATTGGAGAAGGAAATAGCAACTCACTCCAGTATTCTTGCCTAGGAAATCCCATGGACAGAGTCTGAGCCTGGTGGGTCACAGTCCATGGGTCGCAAAGAGTCAGACACAACTTAGCAACTGAGCACATAAATAGAATAATCCAGGATAGGACTCTGTGAAGATTTATGCTTCTGCAGTGTAAAAGTATATAAAACCATTTTTCCAAGATCAAATTTTGCTCACTTTGAACTCCTATGAGTTCATCAGCATTTGTATACTATATGACTGAGTCCATTAGCATTTGTATACTATATGGTTATGAAATGTCTTTTCTTCATCAGATTATTAAAATGAATAGCTAATAGAAATTAACTTTGTATATATCAATTATAGGCTTGACCTTGATGTTAAGTATGGACTTTGCCCTCTGGGCACTTGTCCTTCTGGACTTTAAAGTATCTGAGAAGTACCGTATTGAATGGGTTTTAATGAAGTGGAAATTGTTACAGCCCTTTAAAAAGCAAGGTTTAATTTTTATTTGTAGAAGTAGTCATATATAAAAATGATGCCCAAAGACAGAGAAAGAAATCTAGTGCACAGATACCTCTTTTCACCAGTAAACATGGCTTTTTGTTTAAAGATGTAATTTCATGTAATTTACCGCTTGGCAAAAGAATAAACTTCAATGAGCCAAAAAAGGTAATCTTCACCCTCAAAACTCAGTTTTATAAATGGAAATACTAAACAGTGAAGCAGGGATCCTTACTGGGTCAGAGCTGAGAATTAGATTCCTTAAAACAGGAAGTTAAGATTCCTTAAAACATCTTCTCAAATGTTTATTGGCATCTCTGTATTGTCATGGTTGCTGAGGAGGCTTCTGAAAAAACCTTGAAGTGTGTTCATAATCAAGGCTGAATCAAAAGTAGACATGGGGTGTGGAAGTTTGAATCAGAAATAGACATGGAGTGCAGAGAGGAATGGAGCGATGGCTACTGAAAAATGGATCATGTGGGAAGGAAGCTGGCACAATGAATCGCACTCTATGACTGGCTGAAAGTGGAGCCATTCTGAGGCTGAGTGGTGGCAAGTACTTGTGTGAAGTATCCTAGAAGCAAGTGTGTACATGTCTCAGATGGTAAATATGAGTAAGGCCATTTAACAGAGCTTGGGGACCTGGCTTTGGGCATAGACAGATTCAGGCTCTCAATCTCAGTTTAGTCACTTGCTGGATGTATAACATAGGCAAAGTGCCCAGTCTTCCTTTGCCTTAGTTGTTTTGTCTGCAAAATGGGATAATAAATACCTCTTATAGAGTTGTTTTGGTGATAGAAAGGACTTAAGATAATAAAATATTTATCATCGACACACACAAAAAGAACACTACCTTTTTATTTTTTCTACTTTCTTCGTTTGAAAGAAGAGAATGAGACATTTAAAGCTATCTGAGTCCTGTCAATCATTAGAGAGGACCCAAGCAAGCAACTCTGATCTGAGTGACCATTTCACTCCAGTTTGTTTACTGTAAAGCCAAGGGAGGACATGTGTTCACAAATACCACTAAATGCTATAAAGAGTAAGCATGGGTGGCTTGGGCAACATGGCAGGTATTTGTACTTCAGAACAAGTTTGGGTTTCCTGAAGGATTCCCAAAAATACTTGGAATAATTTTTCAAAGGTCATGAAATTTCTGCTCAAGCATGCATGCATGCAGGGGCTTGGGGTTAGTGACATAGGAACTGACCTTAATACTACGGCATTGGTATCTTTAGACTGATGAAGTCACATGTGTAGGAAATTTTTAAAAACAAACATAAGCACATCTAATTCTAAAAATAAAAACATATATCCTTAATGTATTAATATTTCCTTGTCATTCTGATTATCCAATGGCATGGTTTAACACATGTCAAAATTATGAGCATGATCATAGAAATGCAACATGGCCATTGTTAAGTATTGAAAATTGAGCTATATTGTTCATCAGGAAAAGTATTTTGCTGCCTCAGTTAATAAAAGGTTCTTTGGCTTCTAAGGCACTAAAGAACTTACGTCCTTTGTAACAAAAATTTCAACTTTATCCCTCTATACAATTAAAAGGTATGAGTCTGAAGATGAAAAGGAAAAGAATGGTAAGAAGAAATCTGAAGTTCTCAAGTCTTTAAAATGCAAACAGAAAAATGTACAGAGGAAATAATTAGTGTTTGTTATTGCACTGTCTGGTTTTTCTGGGCTGGACCTTTTCTTAAAAGCACAAGGCTATTTTTTTAACCCTAATGCTCATGAAGACCACTGAATTTAACAACAATCAATCCTGCAAGCTAGTCATTAATTCTGTGACTGAAAAGGCTATGGTTTTTCCAGGGGTCATGTATGGATGTGAGAGTTGGACTGTGAAGAAGGCTGAGTGCCGAAGAATTGATGCTTTTGAACTGTGGTGTTGGAGAAGACTCTTGAGAGTCCCTTGGACTGCAAGGAGATCCAACCAGTCCATTCTGTAGGAGATCAGCCCTGGGATTTCTTTGGAAGGAATGATGCTAAAGCTGAAACTCCAGTACTTTGGCCACCTCATGCGAAGAGTTGACTCATTGGAAAAGATTCTGATGCTGGGAGGGATTGGGGGCAGGAGAAGAAGGGGACAACAGAGGATGAGATGGCTGGATGGCATCACCGACTCGATGGACGTGAGTCTGAGTGAACTCTGGGAGTTGGTGATAGACAGGGAGGCCTGGCGTGCTGCGATTCATGGGGCTGCAAAGAGTCGGACACGACTGAGTGACTGAACTGAACTGAACTGAAGAAATTGGTATCCAAGAGTATGTTAGATCCTCCTTCAAGAAGTCTTTAAATCCTTTAAAACCAGCGTTTTATATGAAAATAGTTTAAGATCTTGTAAATAAACAATCAGCTTGTGACCTGATTACTTATCTATAATTCAAAAGTCAAGTCTACATACTTAAAAGCTGGCAAGCTCAGTTGAGAAAGCCTATTCCTAAACTCATTCAGAAGCAGTAAATACTAACCAAACATTTCACTTGTGAAGTAGGGATTTATTCCTTATAGTCCTACATGTTTGTCTGTATATGACTGTGTTTGTGTGTGTGTCTGTGCACTTCTCTATATGCAAAGATGATCTTTTCTGATTCACTAGCAAGATGCTATCGTTTGTCTTACTAGGTGGGACAGTAGGTCTATACTGATCTATTCACGCTCTGATATCCATCATGAATTTTCAAGATGGCTGGCTGAAGGGTGAGTTTTATCCAAAGACTCATTCTGATTAAAAAGTCAAATTTTGGGAAAAAGGGCAAAAGTACTGCAATTCAGTGTAGGCATTTGTTCAAAAAGTTGTGGTAGAAATCTACTTGTTGAGGCTTAGTCCCTTTCTCTGATATTTATTTTTTCGTACCAAGCATAAACATAGCTTTATAATATAGCTAAGAGAGACCATTTTCATAAAAATAAAAATCCTAGAGAGTCACAGCCTCTTTTCCAACCATTTCTCCTTGTCTCCACACTTTGGTTAGCTAAAGATCCAGATTTAATGGTAACATATGTTCCCACCTAAGAATAATGTCATGCATAAATGGTTGCTTCAGTTGCATTTTGTTTTTTATTCCTAATGGAACTGAATACAGAATTGCAATGCAGAATTCAATACAGAAAGATAGAAATATAATACCTTCAGATGGGGAGTCCAGGGTATACAGCAGATGTTTAACAGATTTATGGAGAGTTCTGAAACCTTCGTTAGTTGTGACACGTGGATAAACCTTCTGCACAACCAGCAGCACACTAACAAGTCGAAAAACAATTAAACCAGATTGCATTTCAACATTTGCAGACAGAAACAAAAGGTTATTCAAGAAGAAAATAGCTACAGTATTGAAAATTATTCTTATAACATAAAAGACAGGATGCTGCTTTGTCATTTAATTGCTTGTTTGTCTGTTCATGCACAAAATCCCAACAAAATATTCTTGAACCATACAGGATTCTAAAGCCTAAAAGGTCTTAAAGTAAGGAGTGAAGTTCACATCAGTTTTTTTTGTTGTTGTTGTTAAAATCTAAAAATAAGTGGTTAGAAACAGCAGTTTCCAATAAAAGGATACCTCTTCTTTTGTTTTTAAAGGAAAAAAATTAAATATTGGAAATTATTTTCATTAAAAATTAAGCCCAGATAAAGGATCCACTTTCAAGAATAATTATTAATTATTTGATAAACATTTATCTTTTGCTAAACAAATGTTAATTTTTTTTTAATGGGAGCTTGCCCTAATTAGAGATTGCATTCTATCCTCTAAGTAGCCCACAGGCACTGCTCCAAGGGGTAGCTCAAAATTAATATCCACACTAACTGGCATTGTCTTCCCAGGATTTTTATGTTACTAATAAGATGGGCAGTCTACACTGGGAATGAAAAATCAGCAAATTTACTTGTTCATGCTTGAGTTCATTCAGTATTTCCAAAAAAATCAATTACCGACTTAAGAAATGCCTCTTTTTTATCTCCTATTGTCATTGGCACATTTAAAAAATGTTAGCATTGTACAAGTATGTTTGAATTTCACAAATACTGTGAGGCAATATATTAATGGCAATGTATATATATGAGTGGTAACTTAGAACAAAAGGCTTTGTTAAGGATTTGCTATTGTGAAGTTAAATGTAGTACATATTAGCTAATAGCTCTTCCATATGTATCTTAGTCAACTGAAAGGTCACATCAGCAACAGCATGTGCATATACTTTCTACAATATTTTTGGAATTTTTAATATTTAAATTAAGATCATTTTAATTTTAGCTCCTAACCATGAATGACTATTATATTCAGAGCGTTAACTTTTGAATGTTCTCTAATTTCTAGTAGGTATGTGTATGGATATACAAACATATATCTATTTATTTATGGGCTTCCCTGGTGACTCAGTGGTAAAGAATCTGCTTGCAGTGCAGGAGCTGCAGAAAGACAAGGGTTCAATCCCTGGGTCAGGAAGATTCCTGGAGGGGGACATGGCAACCCACTCCAGTATTCTTGCCTGGGGAATCCCATGGACAGAGGAACCTGGCAGGCTACAGTCAACTGGATCTCAAAGGGTCAGAGATGACTGAAGCAACTTAGCATGCATATTTATAGAATTATAATTTTATTTGCTTCTCTAATATTTCCAAAAAGTCAATTCATTTGTCTTGTTATGGAACACTAAAGTTCAAAAGTTAAATAACTTACACAAGGTTATCCAAATGAATAAAGCTGATTGTGTCTAATTTCAAAGTTTCTGCTCTTTCTCCTCTACATCTTGACTCTGGCGCTTTGCCCCAGCATGGCAGAGAAGAGGACAGACCATTTCTGCACTGAGCTACAGCCATTGTTAGCTTGTCTTTCCAGCTGTGTGTTTGGCCATGGTGGGATGGCTGAATTTTTCTCGCCTGTGCTTTGTATACATAACAGCTGATATGTCAGGCATTTTTATATTTGCCCCAAGAATCTCCTGGTTCTCAGACTTTGAGTTGTTTCTGAATCCTGCTGAGTATGGAGACCAGGTAAACGTTCTGACGTTGGAGATTTCTGCCAGCCTTCGCCCAGCTTGGTCTCTGCTTGACTCAGCTGATCTTTCGTCTCAAAGTAACACCTTCAAAGACTGAACATTTGGCAATCTCATTGTCAGCATTATTGTTATTAATATAACTAATAAAAATGTCAGTAGACGTAATTCATCTTTTTCTATCAAAACGCGACAAAAAAACGACACCTGACCCCCATCCTCTATGAGATCCTTGAAACTATTGATGAAGATAACTTTACTTCACTTCATTGGTTTTGTTTTTCTGTCCTGTTCATCATATACATATAGAAGTTATCCAAAACAAGTCTCCTTGTAAGGTAATCTAAAAAGGGGTTTTTGTGATTCATATCTAAGTATACCACTTCCTCCTCATAAATAGTGACTATCACCTGTTTTTTCATATGCTTTTCTTGATTTTTGAGATTGCTCATTTTTGCTAACCTCTGTCGTAATCTTGACATTTTGCAATCTGGTTTTGGTGACTGAACTACATAACAAGTTACAGCTTTACAAAACTGCTGGAGGAAATGACAGCAATGAGTTTTTATACAGTTTATTTGTTCATATTACTTGATCAACAAAGAGTAAGATAAACCAATGACTTGGTGACAAAATACAGTCACTTGTGAAGAATTAACAGCTTTTAGTGACACTTTAATAATAATATAAAGAAGATTTGACTTTAAAAAATGGTTGACATAAAAGGTCTTTTAACATAAATATAATGCAAGACATTTAAAGAAACAGATGAAGTTAATTTTAATAATATATTTTATTTGACCCAATATATCCAAAATATTATCATCTCAACATCTAATCAATATAAAATATATTAGTATATTATCTTTTATTGCATTATCTTCAGATTTCAAAGTATATTTTACACTAATGAAGCATCTCAACTCAGATGCTAAATTTTCATTGAAAATATTTAATCTGTATTAGAATTTCATTGCAATTACCAGTGAAAAGTAGATTCACATACCCATGTTGTTTCAAATATATTAAAAGTTTTTCTAATAAATTTAAATGAATTAAGAAACCTAGATGTCCATCAGCAGATGAATGGATAAGAAAGCTGTGGTACATATACACAATGGACTATTACTCAGCTGTTAAAAAGAATTCATTTGAATCAGTTCTGATGAGATGGATGAAACTGGAGCCGATTATACAGAGTGAAGTAAGCGAGAAAGAAAAACACCAATACAGTATACTAACACATATATATGGAATTTAGGAAGATCGCAATGACGACCCTGTATGCAAGACAGGAAAAAAGACACAGATGTGTATAGTGGACTTTTGGACTCAGAGGGAGAGGGAGAGGGTGGGATGATTTGGGAGAATGGCATTCTATCATGTATACTATCATGTAAGAATTGAATCGCCAGTCTATGTCTGACGCAGGATACAGCATGCTTGGGGCTGGTGCATGGGGATGACCCAGAGAGATGTTATGAGGAGGGAGATGGGAGGGGGGTTCATGTTTGGGAAAGCATGTAAGAATTAAAGATTTTAAAATTTAAAAACTAAAAAACTAAAAAAAAAAAATTAAAAAAAAAGAATAAAGTTTAAAATTCGATTCCCTGATGATAGCACACCAAGTGCTCAAAATCATGTGACACCCTGTGCACCTTAAATTTACAAAATTCAGCATATGCCAAATTTATTACACTAAAAAAATCCCACGAATAGCTAGAGGTTTTCATGTTAGCAAGAACAACTATATAAATTGGCAATACAATTTTAAATTAATTAATTAGCTAAATAATAAATAAGTAAAAATCAACTGCTTTAAAGAAAGTTATCCAGGTTAGAAAAAGTCATATGTCATCTGCTTTATAATAATCTGAAGCTATTTCTTTTAAAAGCTGTTTTCATTATTATGTAGACTGGTTTACAACATTCTAATCATTACCTGAGAACATATCTATGGTATAATGCAATAATTTTATTTTAAATTTTAAGGGAATTAAAATAGCCACAGTGCAATGTCCTTATGTAATTTGCTCTATCAAAATGATGTCTAATGTATTTTTAATTAATTTACTTTTGACCAAAGGGTATTTTTTTGGATCTTCCACCTTTCAGTGAGCATTATTTTGTGGGAGTTTGGTTTTTATTTGTTGTTTAATAACCAAATTTCATTAAGGTATAATTCACGTACAACATGATGAGCATATTTAAGGTTATTATTCAATAAGCTTTGACAATATGTACAATTATGTAACCACCATGCTAAATAAGATATAAAATATCTTATTTTAAGGTGATATAAAGTATCACCTTAAAAAAGTTTTGTCATGCTTCCAACAGTTGCCCCAATATCCACTGTTCTGATTTCTAACACTGTACATTAATTTTGTTAATAATACAATATCTACACATCTAGTATGTATTCCTTTTCTTTTTTTTTTTGGACTAGATTCTTTTGCCAGCATAATATTCATAAGATTTATCTATGCTGTTGTGTGATTAAGTAATCTGTTTATTATTCTTAACTGAGTAGAATTCCAATTTTTCATCCATTCTGTTTAGGGATATTTGTTTTTCTCTCAATTTCTAGCTATTGTGAATAAATCTGCTGTAAGCATTAGCATGCAAATCTTCATGTGGGCATATGTTTTAATTTTCTTGGGTAAATAACCAGGGGTAGAATGCTACATCACATGGTTCTATTTTTAGCTTCCTTAGAACCTGTCACACTGTTTTCTGACATGGTTATATCACTTTACACTCTAACTTGCAATGTATAAATTCTATTTGCTTTACATTCTTGCCAGCAACTGGGGTCACTCATCTTTGAAAACTGAATCCATTTTAGTGAGTGTTGCTGCTAAGTCACTTCAGTTGTGTCCGACTCTGTGCGACCCCATAGACGGCAGCCCACTAGGCTCCACCGTCCCTGGGATTCTCCAGGCAAGAACACTGGAGTGGGTTGCCATTTCCTTCTCCAATTTAGTGAGTGTTAGTGATAACTTGTTGTGGTCTCAAGAGTATCTTGACTTCTTTCATTGCTACATTGTACAACTCAAACAATCCCATTTCTCCTTTAATCGATTTACCTGTTTGTTTTCTAAAATAGAATATACAAGGGAGGAAGAGAACCAAGTGTCAAAATTCCGAGTGAATGAAAATATCCCGAAGAGCCAAAATGAGGACCAAATCAAATTTACTAATATCTTACTTCTTTTATAGTTTAGTTACAACATGTTATTTATTGTGGAAAGAGCACAGGTCTTGGATTCAGATTCCTTGAGTTTAGGTTCTAGCTTTACCACTTACTTACTTAGTTGTAGAACCTTGAGGAAGTCTTTTGACCTTCCTGAAAAAGTCATTTGACCTCCATGAAGGTGTGTTTTCTTTTTAATAAATGCAGATATCTGTGGTCTCAATCTCAAAGCACTGTTATGAGAATCAAATGAAATTAATATACCAACATGAGGGTTTATTACAAGGTCTTTGAATAAATATAAACACTTAGATTCTCCAGAGAAGATGAGAAAACTCTTTTCTGGTGCTTCAGACATTAACAATGGAATCCACTGTGCTCTTAGTGACATATTAGAGAGGTATCTGGGTTCTGGAGTATAAAACCCCAGGTTCAAACTCTCTTAGCTGTAAGATGATCAATTATTTAATTTTTACAGCCCTCTATTATCTCATTTATGAAATAAATGATAGTTCTGTTGTTAAGTTTCAATGTGAAATATATGAAGGGTCCAGTAAAGTGTTTGGCATGTAACAGGCACCAATAATTACTGATTATTAATGCAGTTGTTTTGTTTAATGCACATTTCCAAATTAGCTAGGCATCACAGCCAAAATCTGAAGTATGTGTTCATCAAATTCTAAATGCTAGCATGCTCAGATCTCATTTTTGAGGAAAACAGACTTTAAAGGGATTTTTTTCTGCAAGTTTTTCAAATCTTTGTGTCATTTATGTCAAATAAAGTCAACCCAATATGCAAGGTTATTTTTTTTTACCGTGTAGTACCAAAAATCCAATGAAATATTTTCATCTTGAGCATGTAAAATACTAGACGCACAGAGCCTTTGTTGTCCCTGAATGAGACTGTGCCATTCCAATCAACCGCTGGTCCTGCTCTATCATCTTTTCAGAGTTCTGGGATATCAACTGACATTACTGATGTTATGATTAGTGTTCCTCGTTTCCCTATATACATGTCAATAACCCTGATGACCACAGTGTATCTTTCTCCTTTGCTTATCTAATACCCTCACGTTCACTGCCAAAATCTGCAGTTAAGTGCTGAAAGGTTATTTGCTATGACAGAGGAGCCTGGTGGGCTTCCGTCTATGGGGTTGCAAAGAGTCGGACACGACTGACGCAAATTAGTAGCAGCAGTGATCTTCAAGGTAACATTAGAAGAAAAAAAAAAAGACTTCGTTATGAACAGTAATTCTTACCTGTTTGCATTTCGAAGCATATCAAATAGATTGCTCAGTGTGCTGTCATTCTGGAACACATTTGGAAAAGTAGAGAGAAGCTCCCACACAGCTGTCTGCTCTTGTACTTGTGAGAAAAAGGATAGCACTTTAACCATTTCCTGAAACATTGTCTTCTGGTTGTTTGGATCACTTGATAGCTTAAAAAAATAAAACCACAGACAGGGTGAGACGAGACTTCAATATCTGTAACCACATGGCTGACTGTCTTTGAAAACACTGAAAGTCTAGAGTTTCAGTTAAGTAATTCATATTTTCATTTAGTTTGAAGTAATCCTTTATTTTGGAGAAGGCGATGGCACACCACTCCAGTACTCTTGCCTGGAAAATCCTGTGGATGAAGGAGCCTGGTAGGCTGCAGTCCATGGGGTCACAAAGAGTCGGACACAACTGAGCGACTTCCCTTTCAATTTTCACTTTCATGCATTGGAGAAGCAAATGGCAACCCATTCCAGTGTTCTTGCCTGGAGAATCCCAGGGACGGGGGTGCCTGGTGGGCTGCTGTCTATCGGGTCACACAGAGTCAGACACGACTGAAGTGGCTTAGCAATCCTTTACTTGGAAAAACTGTAACCATTTCAAATGTTTTTACATGTAATTGAATTTTTTCCTATAATTTTAGATGTTGGCATATTTAATGTTTGATTATCAAAACCATTTAAACAAAATACTTGAAATTGGGTTTGGGGAAATTAAAATTAATTTCTTAAAATAAAATTAGCTTCTGAGTAATAAGTTTGTTTTTCTCTAGGATCTAGTTTAGGACATATAGAAAAATACTCTCTATATCCATTAGTAGTGCCTGCTCAATCTCTTAGTTATGTCTGACTATTTTTGACCCCATGGACTGTAGCCCACCAGGCTCCTCTGTCCATAGGATTCTCCAGACAAGAATACTGGAGTGGGCTGCCATTTCCGCATGCAGATCCATTAGCAGACCTTATATTATTTGCATAGAGAACCTTTAAAATTTAGGTGTTTTATGTATAAATGTGTGAATATATATATATACAAATATATGAAAATGTTTACTATTACAATTACACATACTTAACAAAATATTTCCAAAGTTCTGTTGCAATACAAGGAACTTTAGTTATAATAATGATTTATAGTGAATATCCTATAGTCACATCTTGTACTCTAAGCAAGCAAATAAAAGAAAGTCATGATATTTACTCTTGCTCTGGATCCCAGGTCCCAGATAATACCTTTAGAAGTATTTTCTTCATTATATTCCCACCCCAAACAATTTTCTTAGTAAGCTCATTCATACTAGTAGTCAGGCTTTAGTTGGATCTTAATTCAAGGTCTTTCATGTTGAAAATGTGATTTTGAACAAGGTATTCTTAGCCACACATTCTATATGGCTTCTGAGTTTGTTGAGATAGAATTCTAAGTGCTCTACGTTGAATTGGCATTATCATAACAGTGTTTCTAATCCAGTTCATTCGGAAAACTCAGGTTAATGAAGAGTAATTTAAGCATTCTGTACTTCAGTTCAGTTCAGTTCATTTCAGTTGCTCAGTCGTGTCTGACTCTTTCCAACCCAATGGACTGTAGCTCGCCAGGCTTCCCTGTGTATCACCAACTCCCAGAGCTTGCTCAAACTCATGTCTATCAAGTCAGTGATGCCATCCAACTACCTCATCCTCTGTTGTCCCTTTCTCCTCCTGCATTAGTGAGTCAGTTCTTCACATCAGGTGGCCAAAGTATTGGAGTTTCAGCTTCAGCATCAGTCATTACAACAAATAGTCAGGAATGATTTCCTTTAGGATGGATTGGTTTGATCTCCTTGCAGTCCAAAGGAATCTCAAGAGTCTTCTTCAACACCACAGTTCAAAAGCATCAATTCCTCGGTGCTCAGCTTGCTTTGTGGTCCAACTCTCACATCTATACGTGACTACTTGAAAAACCATAGCTTTGACTAGATGGACCTTTGTTGGCAAAGTTATGTCTCTGCTTTTTAATATGCTGTCTAGGTTGGTCATAGCTTTACTTTCAATGAGCAAGCATCTTTTAATTTCATGGCTGCAGTCAACATCTGCAGTGATTTTGGCACCCAAAAAAATAAAGTTTGTCGCTGTTTCCATTGTTTCCCCATCTATTTGCCATGAAATGATGGGACCGGATGCCATGATATTCATCTTTTGAATGTTGAGCTTTAAGCCAGCTTTTTCAGTCTGTTCCTTCACTTTCATCAACAGGCTCTTTAGTTCCTCTTTGCTTTTTGCCATAAGGGTGGTATCATCTGCATACCTGAGGTTATTGAGATTTCTCCTGGCAATTTTGATTCCAGCTTGTGCATCATCCAGCCCAGCATTTTCCATGACGTACTCTGCCTATAAGTTAAATAAGCAAGTTCACAATATACAGCCTTGACACGCTTCTTTCTGAATTTGGAACCAGTCCATTGTTCCATGTCTGGTTCTAACTGTTGCTTCTTGACCTGCATACAGATATCTCAGGAGGTAGGTAAGGTGGTCTGGTATTCCCATCTCCTGAAGAATTTTCCACAGTTTGCTGTGATCCACATAGTCAAAGGCTTTGGTGTAGTCAATAAAGCAGAAGCAGATATTTTTCTGGAACTCTCTTGCTTTTTTGATGCTCCAACGGATGGAGGCAATTTGATCTCTGGTTCTTCTGCCTTTTCTAAATCCAGCTTGAACATCTGGAAGTTCTCGATTCACATACTGCTGAAGCCTTGCCGGGAGATGAGATGAGTATAATTGTGAGGTAATTTGTGAATTCTTTTACATTGCCTTTCTTTAGGATTGGAATGAAAACTGACCTTTTCCACCCTGTGGTCACTGCTGAGTTTTCCAAATTTGCTGGCACATTGAGTGCAACACTTTCACAGCATCATCGTTCAGGATTTGAAATAGTTCAACTTGAATTCCATCACCTCCACTAGCTTTGTTCGTAGTGATGCTTTCTAAGGCCCACTTGATTTCGCATTCCAGCATGTCTAGCTCTAGGTGAGTGATTACACATTGTGGTTATCTGGGTCATGGAGATCTTTTTTGTATAGTTCTGTGTATTCTTGCCGCCTCTTCTTAATAAGTTCTGCTTCTGTTAGGTCCATAGCATTTCTGTCCTATAATGTGCCCATCTTTGCATGAAATGTTCCCTTGGTAACTCTAATTTTCTTGAAGAGACCTCTAGTCTTTCCTACTCTATTGCTTTCCTCTAATTCTTTGCATTATTCACTTCTTATCTCTCCTTTGGAACTCTGCATTCAGATGAGTATATCTTTCCTTTTCTCCTTTGCCTTTAGCTTCTCTTCTCAGCTATTTTTAAGGCCTCCTCAGACAATCATTTTGCCTTTTGCATTTCTTTCTCTTGGAGATGGTCTTGATCACCGCCTCCTGGAATGTCACAAACCTCCATCCATACAATAAAATTCATAGGATCAAAGGGGAAAATGTTAGATGTGAACATGTTTAATTTATTCTCATTTATAAAATTTTGAGGGAACTCAAAAATTTTGATTTTGTGAACTCTCATTGTGTGTGGAATTTCATTAAAAAAAGATGATAAAAAATATTTTCTTATTTTCACATCAATTTAGCATATAAAAAAGGTCATTAGCACTTCATATTATAAAGTTGTTGTTTCTAGTGTATAATATTTCGGAAAGAGGGTTACTCTTTGGTAAAAATCAAAGTTTTAAATTAGGTTTTATCTCAGAAGAAACATTTACCCATTATTCTAGCTTCTGTGAATTACCAGGCTCTGAGAGTTTAATTATTAAACTTACATTACATCCTGAGTAATCTCACTTAAAAATCTCAGAAAAAACAGTCAATCTTCATTCACCATAAACCAAAGTCAAATTTCATCTACAAAGATGAGATTCCATCTCTATATTAACCATAAAGCAACTGCGGTGTTGGAGAAGACTCTTGAGAGTCCCTTGGACTGCAAGGAGATCCAACCAGTCCATTCTGAAGGAGATCAACCCTGGGATTTCTTTGGAAGGAATGATGCTAGAGCTGAATTTCCAGTACTTTGGCCACCTCATGCAAAGAGTTGACTCATTGGAAAAGACTCTGATGCTGGGAGGGATTGGGGGCAGGAGGAGAAGGGGATGACAGAGGATGAGATGGCTGGATGGCATCACCAACTCGATGGACGTGAGTCTGAGTGAACTCTGGGAGTTGGCGATGGACAGAGAGGCCTGGCGTGCTGCAATTCATGGGGTCGCAAAGAGTCGGACACGACTGAGCGACTGAAATGAACTGAACTGAACTGAACTGAATATTTTTGGTTTAATGGATCATTTCAATCCAGCACATTTAAATGGAAAGTAGTCATTGCTTAGAATTTGACATCATATGTGAACCTCTGTGTGATGAATTCATGCCAAATGTGAGCCAGTATTTCAGTCAGCATTTTCTAGTCCATGAAACCTATGGACTTGCTCTTTGAAACACTTTGAGTTGCTTTGTAAATTTTCTGCTATTGTTATGAGACCCTGATCATATTAAAATGTTTACACTCACCTGAGAGAATTGGTTTGTTAGTTCTTGGAGAGAAGACTCTAAAAGGGTCTTGTTGGACAGGCAAAATATATTAAGAACATTTTTCCCTAGAGTGGTCCAAGAGAAGGCATAATCAGCAATATAACCTGGATAGTTCTCACATAGTTCTCTTCGTATATCTTCTGAAGTTGAATTTTGCTGTAAAAGCTAAAAATGTATGTGAGAAAAGCAGTATAACAATGTTAGTAAATACAGATATCAAATATACTAGTCTTCAAGGAAACAAGCCTGTCTACATAATAGCCATTTTAAGTTCCTGCATTATAGCAACTATGAAATTAAAACTAAAATACATTGGGTTTACCCATGAAAATCCCTGAGAGAATATGTGAATATAGTGATTATTGTCATCATTATGATTTAAAATATTTACATATGATTTTTTTAAACTGAACTCATTTCTTGTATCTGATGAGACAACCTAATATACTAGATCTTCTCTGACAAAAATCTTCAGGCTTAAAAACCTTAGCTTTTCCTGGGCATTTAGCATCAGAGATTTAGGCGTCCTAACAGTTTGTGACACCTCATGGGAAACTGGCCAGGATTTCTGGAAGACTTCCAAAGAGGATGAGCTTCAGAGTCTAGTCTCAAGATCAACAGTGTTTATTTAGAAGAAGTAGAAAAACATGGATTATGTTTCATTGGAAAAGCAATGATTTCATTTATGAGTTTTGCATTAAAGAAAAAAAAACACATATATGAAGATACATCAGTTCAGTTCAGTGTAATTACCAAAAGCAATAATCAGAAAGCATTTTTATAATGGAGGGCCTCCATATATTTCACAGTACAGACTAGTCACAAATGTAGCACTATTTTCAGCTATAATATTGATTACATTCTCCATTATTAAGTTGTTTAGATATTTATAGAGCCAATTACAGTGAGTTGCAATATTTAATGCACCCTTCCTAATAATTAATTCTTACAACCTGTCAGGTGAAGGCTAACTACCTTCATCCTTCCCCTTTTATATCACAAAATCTACACTATGCCTTCCAGTGATTCAACTTCTAAATATAATGAAATAAGACAGGATCCATTTATTCTAGGATATACTCTAAGTGCCAGGTCTTCTAGTCATTCATCTATATCTCTTTCCGAACGTTACGTATAAATTCACTCCAAAACGATTTCTCTACTTATTCTTGCAAGGGTTGCAGAAAGCAGTAAACAGAAAGAAAGAGGAATCAGAGAGATTGCTGACACAGACATCAATATGTCATTCTAATTTTTATATCCTTTCTCTGCTCCAACTACTCTGAAAATATGTATCTATACATAGAAAATTCATTTTTTACTTATCTCCACTGGATATATGACTCTGTGCTGCCTCACAAAATTCTTAAATTTTATTCCATCTGAGAAAGAGAACCTGGGAATTTCAATACAATACAGTGATTTTTTTGAGAATAGCATTGCTATTTTAGCTATTAAAGAATTTAGCTGATATAACACAAGACTGTTTGCTTCTAGTATTAGAATTTAGAAGGATTGGATTGGAATAAAATCATAAATAAAATAAAATTATTAGAATATGGAAGAAATGGAATGGAATAAAGTAACTTTTCCTAGTTTACACCCTGATGTGACTTGCGGAGGCTTTATACTGGAATTAAGTGGGCACATGGTGGGGTTTCCTCAGTTACACAGGGTGATTTAGGTACCTCAACTATTATATAAACCAGGATTTCAAAATCTAGACTGAACTGACTGTGAAGGTCTTATATATCAACCAGCATTGGCAGAATTGCCTTGATAGGTATGGTGCCTTTTCCATACATTTTGAATTGTTCTTTGGTTTACTGACATAAACAAGCTTATTAAGATGCCTCAGTTATACATAATGTCACCTCAAGGGGAACTAATAGACACATATTAAGTAGCAGCGGTTAAGGTCATAGGAATATGAATAACATGAATAAAGATCAGAGTTATGTCTCCATGTTTCAGATGGAAGAAATGTCTACATCTAGATAAGATGTGGATGTATTATTAAAATTCTTTCGTGTGTGTGTGTGTGTGAGAGAGAGAGAGAGACAGAGACTGAGAGAGAAACAGTCCCTTGATGGCAAAATGTTGAAAGTGATCTCCTCTGAATTTCTGAAGAGCATGCAAAGCAGGACTCAAATGCCCATGGGCCAGCCAAGTAACTTAAATGTATGAATCTGGTTGGATAAAAGACCATAAGGAAAAGTGGGGATTTCAGTTAACAGAAGGGTACCTCTTCAGCCTAAAGGCATTCACATTCAATTTCTTACAATCCTTGTATATGCGCACACATGCACACGTAGCTCATAGGTTGCCAGTGCACACCTCTTAGAAATGATGTTTATCATTTTGCAATCTGGAATCTTAGAGAAGAAGGTGAGTAAACCAGACAGAAATCCATAGGTAAGCTGTTTAAGCCATGCTAAGGAAAGAGATTTTTATTACTTTTGGGAGAGATCTTTTATAGCTCCAATTTTTCCAAAAGCATTATTAGTATGGATGAGGCAGCAAGTCTGATGGCTGCTATAGCTTCATTTGCTTTCATACAGCATTTTTTCTTCCCTGCTTCAGAAAATTAAAAGATCACATATAATGCCACCCTATTTTTTTTTTTACCAAATGAAAATCTTAAGTTCAATTAAGGGACTTAACAGGGAAGTAAATAAATATCCAAGACTTTAAGGAATTTACAGTGTCTCTAAATTAAGCTTTTTATCAAACAGCTCCTAAGAAAAGAATCTCTCTGAGATATTACTCCAAATGGGAGTGCTCTTCCTATTTAGAAGAGTCCTCTATTAACCTAAGAGGTGATTGTTTACCTGCTTTTTGTTATGAGCTCAATATAAACTGATTGAAATTACCTTTTCCAAACTAAGAATCCGGGCAAGCACTTGACTACCATTGAAAGTATCTGTTTCAGTACTTTCCAAATCAGCACTTGGACTAGGAAACATTGTGGCTGTTGTGAAAAGAAAGAAAAGATTAGCAAAATAAACACACAAACTTACACACACATACACACACACACACATAAGAATCCATAAATATCACTTATGCTTTCATATACTCCACAACAAGAAATGTGTTCAAATATGCACCTTTTCCATGAAACTTTCCTACTGGCAAAATGCTGAATTCCATCAGTTTTTCCTTTCACATAAAACTGTGATGGTTTTGGTCTGCTCTTGGGTTCTTTCCAATCATTCTGGATGTCATTTGCTTTCATTCCAGTTTATATCATTAAACTTTATCACCAATATTATTGCCTAATAAACGGAATCATTTCAGTGCAAGCCAAGAGGATCTGAGGTGGCTCCACTAACCCCACAATCCATCACACCCAACATCTGCTTGAAGAATCTGCCAATGAGCAATACACATCTGGTGATAATGGGTTTTTTTTTAATTATTCAATTGGGAGGCTAAAATCTGCTTAACATCATAAATTCCCTCCTCCCCAAAGTGGTTTCTGAATGATATTTCAGATCAAATAAATGGGAGGAAGCAATTAGTCCAGACTACAGTATACTCTAATTAAGTAATTCCCAAAGTGGTCTCATCCAATACCATTTATAATGTGGCACAGTGTTCTGGGTTAGGAGCATTAGCTGGAAAATTATGTTCAGATCTATAGCATTCGTTAGCCAGTGTATTCACTTATAAATTTTGGATAGAAATACTTTATTATCCTCACAACAAAGAATCTTAATATTCAAAGATAGAGTGACCAACATCAGCGGGGTGTAGACTGTGTTAAAATGTTCACGGGGCTGAAGAATTTACATTCCTCTAGACCAAAGCAATACATTTGTGAGATGACTGGCCAGAAACGTAATACATGGCTATTGCACAGAGCAAAGCTAACTGGACCACGACAGTATGATCTTATTCTTCTGTTCTTTACCCTACTCCATCAGACACCCAGAGATCATTCACCACAGCATGTTAACTCCTCAAAACCATTCACAAACATATTCCTACTACAAAAACAAAATATTTTTTTTTCACGTGGCTCATCAACTTACACTGGAATGTTAGTGTCATAGAATCTTAAATATCACATGGCATTTTTAAAGGTTCTTTTTTTTCCCCCCAGAGCACCAATCATATTCTGACATAGAGGAATCTCTGTTTTGTTCACTAATATATCTCCAATAGCTCAGACAGTACCTTCGCAATAGCAGGCACCTAATGAATATTTGCTAATGAATATGAAACAATCCTGTTGTCTTGAGAGTTTATTCTCAAGTTGTGGCTTCTAATAACTGTATCTCAGGAACATCTGCAGCAGAAGTACCTGAGCAGAAGGTTCAGGAAGCTCAGCATGTGGGTATTCTGCACACTAACATCTGAGGGCCACTGGCTTAGCTGTGAATGAAGGAAGCACACAGCACGATGAGTGACTGTGCCACTGAGTGGTGGAGTGGGAGGAAGAAGACCGTCAGCTGGAAAGGCCCACCCTGACAGCTGCGCTAGTACCAGCTCAGCTGGATGACTGCAACAGGGAAGGTGCTTAACCTTGTTGGGCTTCATGTTCCTCACAAATAGAATGTAAAGCTCAGACAAATCTCTGAGACTCCATTCAATATGTTTTATTGCTAGGCATTCTAACCATCCCAGTGTCATTTAACTGTAGACAATGGAAGAGTTCCTGGTCAATTGTTGGACAGTGTGTAATTCTTAACATTATATTACTACCACTTATAGGCTTTTGCTTCTAGTGTGTATCACAGTAATAACTTAATTTCCAATTATTCTCAAGACCTTTGCATAATTGTACCACCACACTCAGGCAACTGTAAGGAGTGATTAGATCTCTCAGGATAGGCTAGGCATTCCATCTTTGCTCGAATTGTTGAAAGTACAACTTTTAAAGATGAGACCTTTGCTGGTTGTTCCAAAAGGCCTGTTCTAAACTGGACAGAAGAGGATAGCTTACCCAGTGATGCGTGCCTTTTTTCAGTACTCTGGAGTGATAAATTGCTGTCCTTCTCCAGGTTGGATGACTTTCTCAGAATTTCACTAGAGAAGAAAAAGCAAGAACTCTGTATCACTCACATTAATTTCAGTTAGCTACAGCAAAGTGTTATGTGGCAGATTCCAGGGCTCTCCTAGGACTTTCCAATTTTTAATCTACTTTCCAGGACTTTATGACAAAACTCACTTCACCATTTATCAATGAATATATAAGCATCCTACAAAGTAAATTTTTCTTCAGAGAAAATGGCCTAGATAAGGTTGAAATAGTTTTTTTTCTTTTCTTTTTTTTTTTTTACTATATTCCTACAGTAAAAAAGGACATAGAGCTAAACACTAAAAATATTTACAATATATATATTTTCTTTTAAAAAGATGGTGGATCCTAAACAGATGAGAGTCAAAGACTGCTTTGGGTACTGAAATAAAGGTCTGCTTATCTGTCAACCTTTAAAGGAAAACAAGTTTCTACATTAAATTACCGATGCTATTTTGAAGATTATCAAAGATGAACACTTTCAAGAAAGATTCAAAGAAGAAGGGGCAGAACACACATCTATGGAATATCTAATCTGTGCTAGGTACTATGGTTGGTGTCATGGCAGGTGGCACCAGATGTCAAAGAAAGAACGATGCATGCAGCGTTTTAATTTCACTGAATGTATCAAGGCTGTAATGATAGCATATGATGCCAGGAATCTCTGTACATGATCACACCACCTTTTGGCAGAAAACACTATTGGACCATCCCACAGTTCAGCAATCTTCTTTTTTTCTTTTTAAATAACTTCCTGTTTATCATTTTTTAAATAGAAATAATCACATTTTCTTGAAAACTTGATATACCTAAAGTACATATCTGAAATAAATGTATCTATTTCAAGAATGAAATAAGTCCAGATGTCTGGAGTGAATAATGTGTTTTGTCTGATTGTTTATAAAAAGCTTACTGAAGGTACATAAGAACAGATATAAAAAGACAAGAGCAGAAAAGCAAGAAGTTCTGCTTGCTATTGTGGTTTGATTTGACTTCCTTTTAAGAAACAAGATCCAAATCCTGGTTCCAGGGTACTTTATGATTTATAATTGGAAAAAAAATCTCTTTTTTTCCCCAGTGTGTCCTTTTAATAAAAATGATAAGAAAAGGTGATATTTGTCTTCATTCCCTAGTGTTCTTCCAGTATCCTCTATAAAATGTACTGGTTGCTCCCAAAGTTCTGCATTCTTAATGTATATTTATTTGAATTATTCATGACCATGACTATATTCCTCTAAATCTTCTTATATTCCTTATTTGGATGGGAAAACTGTTCAGATAAAAGTAAGAACTGACCTGGACCTTTTCCTTTCTCTCAAACAGAAAGTTTTAGACAGTTTGAGAAAGTCAGTTTCACTTTTCTTTTTCTTGACACTTTTTTAGTTCAGCTTGAAATACTGTAAGGAGTACTACTGAATATCAACACACTGTGAAATAAAGGGAAAACTACCTTCATAAAAATTTTAAGGAATAGGGACAGCAACAAAAACCAAAGGGAAAGCGACAAAGATGAAAAAGAGCAAAGAAAGAGCAAGAGAAAAGACTGAGTAATAAATGGGAGTGGGGGAGGAAAACAAGAGGTGATAAGAAACTAAGGAAGTATGAGCTTGGAAAAGCAAAAGCTGCATCTCCTCCATAGGGGCCATCTTGCCCATTTCCCCACATTCAGGTAAAAGCCCTAAAACTACTCCTTCAAATATTCTTTCAAAATCAAAGACAAGTTCATCCCTTTCCCAGCAAGCCACTGGCTCAGCAGTTCTGAACTGACTCAACAGAAAATGGTTCCTCTGGACAAGGAACTCTGGAGGCTTCTTTTCTAAGGGGACCTGCCTTGACCAGAAGGTGGCCATAGTTACATGGTGGTACATAGATCCCATGTTACAGGAGTGGGGAGGTGGTTCACCTCCTCTTAGGTGGTCCTGGTATGGCTTTTTGTCAGGGAGAGAGCATGGGATATCATATGTGCTTTGCAGTTCATCATGCTGAAAATTTCCCGGGTTTATTTTGTATTTACAGCATGTAGTATGACGGCATGTGTACTCTGCTACTGCACAATTATTATCCGTAAACTCAAAATGGAAACCAGAAAGTAAATGTACAACAGCAAGCATTGTGGGAAAAAACATGAATTAAGGCTCTAAGGTGAAATTCAGTTTATTTCCTCCAAGAAAGGCAATTGGTTCTTTTAGCTCCCTATTAAATTGCTAAAGGAGGACAAGAAGGTAACCAGTCTTACTGAGTTCAGGGTAATCTCTGCCCATGCTTATAGACAGAGAATTCTATGCTTCTTAGACAATGAATGGATTTGCATTTAAAGCTGGTTTTAGAAAAGGCAGAGGAACCAGAGACCAAATGGCCAACATCCGCTGGATCATCAAAGAAGCAAGAGAGTTCCAGAAAAACGTCTATTTCTGCTTTATCAACTATGCAAAAGTCTTTGACTGTATGGATCACAATCAACTGTGGAAAATTCTGAAAGAGATGGGAATACCAGACCACCTAACCTGCCTCTTGAGAAACCTTATGGAGGTCAGGAAGCAACAGTTACTACTGAACATGGAACAACAGACTGGTTCCAAATAGGAAAAGGAGTACGTCAAGGCTGTATATTGTCACCCTGCTTATTTAACTTATATGCAGAGTACATCATGAGAAACGCTGGGCTGGAAGATGCACAAGCTGGAATCAAGATTGCCGGGAGAAATATCAGTAACCTCAGATATGCAGATGACACCACCCTTATGGCAGAAAAGGAAGAGGAGCTAAAAAGCCTCTTGATGAAAGTGAAAGAGGAGAGTGAAAAAGTTGGCATAAAGCTCAACATTCAGAAAACGAAGATCATGGCATCCGGTCCCATCACTTCATGGGATATAGATGGGGAAACAGTGGAAACAGTGTCAGACTTTATTTTGGGGGGCTCCAAAATCACTGCAGATGGTGACTGAAGCCATGAAATTAAAAGACGCTTACTCCTTGGAAGAAAAGTTATGACCAACCTAGGTAGCATATTCAAAAGCAGAGACATTACTTTGCCGACTAAGGTCCATCTAGTCAAGGCTATGGTTTTTCCAGTAGTCATGTATGGATGTGAGAGTTGGACTGTGAAGAAGGCTGAGCACCAAAGAATTGATGGTTTTGAACTGTGGTGTTGGAGAAGACTCTTGAGAGTCCTTTGGACTGCAAGGAGATCCAACCAGTCCATTCTGAAGGAGATCAGCCCTGGGATTTCTTTGGAAGGAATGACGCTAAAGCTGAAACTCTAGTACTCTGGCCACCTCATGAGAAGAGTTGACTCATTGGAAAAGACTCTGATGCTGGGAGGAGTTGGGGGCAGGAGGAGAAGGGGACAACGAGGATGAGATGGCTGGATGGCATCACTGACTCGATGGACGTGAGTCTGGGTGAACTCCGGGAGTTGGTGATGGACAGGGAGGCCTGGCGTGCTGCGATTCATGGGGTCGCAAAGAGTCAGACATGACAGAGCGACTGAACTGAACTGAACTGAAGCACTTTGTACATACTTCAGTCAGTCAGTCAGTTCAGTCGTTCAGTCGTGTTCGACTCTTTGCCACCCCATGAATCGCAGCACGCCAGGCCTCCCTGTCAATCACCAACTCCCGGAGTTCACTCAGACTCACGTCCATCGAGTCAGTGATGCCATCCAGCCATCTCATCCTCTGTCGTCCCCTTCTCCTCCTGCCCCCATTGTACATACTTAGTTTATATCAATTAAGTGTACTATGTTTGCTTGTGTACCTATTCCTATCACTTTTCCATTTTAGGCTGTGACATCTTTGGAAGTAGGCACCATGATGATCTTTTTATTTGACATATCTAGTATGGTTCTGAACCATAAAACTGAATAGCTGATTAAATAAAAATAGATGGTATTGCCAGAGTGTAGAAGAACTTTGGAGTTAGTAGGTATCTTTCAAATTCCATCTCTGCCACTTCCTAAAAAATTGAAGCCTCATCTATAAGTTAGGAATGATACACCCATGTTGCAAAGCTATTGTGAATATTGTGTGAGGTGTGCTGATCGAGTTCCTACTGGGGCCCTGACATCATAGATACTCACCAACATTAACTGTCAAAGCGCCCACAAAGATGTACAAAGACACAGCCTTCACCATCAGTATGCAGCTGAAGCCCCACACTTATGTATCTATGGTCCTTACAAGATCCTTCTAGAATACTAGAAGCTTCAGGATCTCTGGACACCAAATGGATGCACCCTTATTATTCATAAACTGGGGCCTGCACACACTGGCTGGTGAGGTGGGAAGAGGCAAAGGGCCTAACCCAGAATTTTATAGCTCTTTCTTCATTTTCAAATTTAATTTCTTTATAAGTTTACTCATAAGAGGAATTTACCATTTGAAGGAATGATCAATTTTCTCTTTGGGCGGTAAAACTCTTAGGAAGAGTCTATCTACAGTGCACTCTGTTGGCAGATGGCACATGACAAACATTTAATAATGAAGAATACAGTCTGGAAGAATGGATAGCTAAGGAGGCAACATTTTTATTTATTTATGTTTTTTTTTAAACTTTAATTTATTGTTTTTATTGACAGATAATTGCTTTATAGAATTTTGTTGTTTTCTGTCAAACCTCAACATGAATCAGCCATAGATAAGCATATATCCCCTCCCTTTTGAACCTCCCTCCCATCTCCCTCCCCATCCCACCCCACTAGGTTGATACAGAGCCCCTGCTTGAGTTTCCTGAGCCATACAGCAAATTTCTGTAGGCTATCTAATTTACATATGGCAATATAAATTTCTATGTTATTCTTTCCATACATCTCACCCTCTCCTGCCCTCTCCCATGTCTGTAAGTCAATTCTCTATGTCTGTTTTTCCATTAGTTCAGTCGCTCAGTGTCTGACTCTTTGCAACCCCATGGACTAAAGAATGCCAGGCTTCCCTGTCCATCACCAACTCCCAGAGCTTACTCAAACTCGTGTCCATTGAGTCGGTTATGCAATCCAACCATCTCATCCTCTGTTTTTCCATTGCTGCCCTGTAAATAAATCCTTCAGTACCATTTTTCTAGTCCATATATGTGGGTTAGAATATGATATTTATCTTTCTCTTTCTGATCCACTTCACTCTGTATAATAAATAGGTTCTAGTTTCATCTACCTCATTAGAACTTACTCAGATGTGTTCCTTTTTATGGCTGAGTAATATTCCATTGTGTATATGTACCACAACTTCTTTATCCATTCATCTGTCAATGGACATCTAGGTTGCTTCCATGTTCTAGCTATTGGAAATAGTGCTGCAATGGGATACATGTGTCTTTTCAATTTTGGTTTCCTCAGGGTATATGCCTAGGAGTGGGATTGCTGGGTCATATGGTGGGTTTATTCTTAGTTTTTTAAGGAATCTCTATACCGTCTTCCATAGTGGTTGTATCAATTTCCACTCTCACCAACAGTGCAAGAGGGTTCCCTTTTCTCCACACCCTCTCTCACATTTATTGTTTGTAGAGTTTTTGATGATGGCCGTTCTGACTCGTGTGAGGTGATATCTCACTGTAGTTTTGATTTGCATTTCTCTGGTAATGAGGGATGTTGAACATCTTTTCATGTGTTTGATAGCCATCTGTATGTCTTCTTTGGAGAAATGTCTGTTTAGGTCTTTTCCCCACTTTTTGATTAAGTTGTTTGTTTTTCTGGCATTGAGTTGTATGAACTGCTTGTATATTTTGGAAATTAATCCTCTGTCAGTTGTTTCATTTGCTATTATTTTCTCCCATTCTGAGGGCTGTCTTTTCATCTTGCTTATAGTTTCCAGTTTTCCCAGCACCATTTATTAAAGAGGCTGTCTTTGCCCTGCTGTATATTTTTGCCTGAAAAAAGCAACTTTTAAAAATAGCCTGCCTCCCTTGTTGCACACCTGGCTCTGCAAAGATCCTTGGAAGAGGAAGCACTCAAAGATGGCAACACATGCATAAACATATAATCAATCTTCACTGTAGCCACCATATTTATTCATAAACTCACACACATTTATTAAATTCCCAGGACATATACAGGTAAAACAAATTAAAAAAATAAAACAGGGATTATAATATGTTAATGGTAATAGCTAAGGGAGGATATGGCCAGGGGATGATGACTACACATGACTGGGGGTGCTAAATTAGAGTTATCATTTGCACTTTGTATAGAGCAAGGTCCTAGAATCATTACCTAATTCTTGGCTCTTGCTACCTTAAAATCTTTTTGTTCATCCTTTTACTACACTAGTGGTTTGCCACTGGGGGCAATTTCTGGCCCCTCCCCTGCTCCTGGGGGATATTTCACAATATCTGGAGACATGTTGGCTGTTACACTGGATAGGAGTGATGCTACTTGTATCTAGAGGTCAGGGATGAGGGTAGAGACCAGGGATGCTACTAAACATTCTACAATGCACAGCACAACAAAGAATTATCTGGCCCCAAGTACTATGCTATGACAGAGAAGTGGACTTATTCAGCCCCCATCAACTCCCTAGGACCAACTCAGGAGATTTAAAAATCCTATTCAGGAATTCAGAATAGGTGTAAGGAAGTCTGAGAGAATCTTTCTCATACTAGATATCTCTGGGAGGTATATTATGGTGCCTCTTGAATCCAGCATGTAAGCTCATCTGGATCCAGAAAATTCAATCTTCTGGGTGAGGCAAGAAAGGCTGAGTCAAATCTTCAAGTGGCCCATGGCATCATTTTGACTTTTCCAGACCCAGCTCACATGTCCAGGACCATGGAGATGGTTAAGAGCATTGCCTCTAAGATGCTGAAGAAGTAGATTCTGACTCTACCATATTTATAGTGCTCTACTTCAAAAGGGACTTAATAAGGGGAACATCTTGGATTCAAAATGTCAAACTTAAGATATTGGGAGGGAAACTAGGCTGAGTAGTTTTATTTCTTCTCAGACATGTCTACCAACAGTTCCATTTGGGAAATGTCACATTTATAGATATCATCATAGCGGTAGGATTTATGCACTTATACCGAATGTCTTTGTATTTCCTGTGAGTGGGAAAGACTACCTGTGTGGGTGGCATCCATGTGCACCATGGTAATTCTGTCTTTGAAAGGAATATGTGTCTAGGAAAGACACATATGGCAAATCCTAAAAAGAAAATTCTGACTTTTTTTTTTGTCTCTAAGGATTAGTTAAACTTATTCTATTTTTCATTTTCCCCCTGAAATATAGTTATACAGGTAATGCAGTGACACCTGGAAAGAAGGTGTGAAATATGCCCCAGGCCCAGTTCTGACTCCAGCTTCCCATGACAGGCATTACTAACTTTAGGGACAAATAAGAATGTTATAAGCATAAGTCATTCACAGGAAAAGTTTAACTTTTTCATAATTTCTTGAAGTTCATCCTCATGTTCATTCCTTCAGGGCCTTCCATATTCAGATATAATCCTTGCATGCCCATGGTCAACATGCACCTCTCTTCTAGGTGGCTCACTTGCCAATCAACAACCAGTCAAGGTGTTAAGATTTAGAAATGCCTTAATATGTTGCTCTGTCCTAGGGCTTTTTATATTCTTTGGAGGGACTTTGGAGATGTTATATCTGAGCTAATACATTTCTAAAAGTTTTCAGAGGCACCGTGATGGGGCAGATGAGGAAATGTCTTTGGGGCAGATGTGCATCAGAAGCACATAGAATATGGGGGAGGAGACAACTTTGCAGTAGCTTTCAGATAACCCTGTACATACTGTGTTCTACCTAGCCCTGACACAGAGAGATTAATCTGGCAACATTACAAAGGAATTTGTAATTCTGCCATCACAGTCAGTAGCAAAGCTGTCTGCCTATTCCTCTAAACTGACTATACAAGGATCACCATTAATTTCTTTCTTAGGTTCTGAGATTCTCTATTTTGTTGCTGTTGTTTAGTCACTAAGTAGTTTCCAGCTCTTTTGCAACCCCTTGGGCTGTAGCCCGCCAGGGTCCACTGTCCATGGGATTTTCCAGGCAAGGATACTGGAGTGGGTTGCCATTTGCTTCTCTAAGAGATCTTCTCGACCCAGGGATTGAATCCACATCTCCTGCATTCGCAGGCAGATTTTTTACCACTGAGCCACCAGGAAAGCCCTTCTTTTTCTATCTCCAACACACCTTCCTCTAGTCTGGTAACTACCACCCTATCTGACCTTCATGATCTCACCCATACAGGTCTCTGGAGAACTCTTCTGATATCTCCCCACCCAACCCTCTCTCCACTCCAATAAAATATCCAATAGTAAGATATATATTCTTCAGACAGAAACAATGTCTCAGAGTGCCTATATAACTATTCACCATCTGTTGTCTAATGTTTTAGGCACAGTGAGAACAAAACAAATAGTCATCACATTTACCATTTGACAGATTAATTTACCTGTTTAGTAGTTTCTGTCTTTTTCTCACCAGATTTTAAGTTTTTATGGGAATCTAGCATGTAAGGTCATCTGTATCCACAGTAACTTGGGTAGTCTCTAGCACATGGTACATGTTCAATACATTCTAACTCAATGAATTAACAATTTTGCCTGCATGGCAGTTAAAGACTTCCTTCTACTTTGTTTTTGATAAATGATGTTTTCACCTTTATTTTTACACAGATACTCACTAAAATGATTACTAAATGGTTATACATTACTCTGAAATTAATACAGTTATGAGACCTAATACATCTTACTTCATGTTTACAGTCAAATGAGGATGCATACCTGTTCTACTTCCAATTACCCTAGATTCCCAATAATATCTTTACTTTCTAAACACATCCATATTTTTCACTACTAAACAAAAGCCGTGGTACTTTTAAAAAAATGCCTCTGAATAGAATCAGATTAGCTGTGTTTCAGGTTCTATAGGAGCCACTCGACACTACGAACAAAGGTATGAATTTGGAAACCATGGGTCATGGATGAGTGTCAACACGACAGAGACAAGGAGTAAATCCATAGAGGCAATTCCCCAGCAGGAGCTGCAGGAAGGCTGAATTGTTTCTCCAAATAATGACCCTGTGAGCTCTGCAAGATGATCTTTGCCATTTGCCAGCTGTGTGAGCAACAGCACAGTCAAGAGCCCCCACTGTTCTGATGTATTCTTAGAGGCAGTGCAGGGAGGAAGGACCATAAGGGTAAGTCCCATGATGTTGGATCATCCCTTGTGCAAAAGAGCAAGAAAACAATAAATGTAATCATCTCTTCTTTCAGACAGCTAGTTAAACAGTTGATGCTGAGTTGATGGTTGAATTTTTTTTAAACCACCTCATCCTGAAGCTAATGTTTAAAGAAGTATGAATTTAATAACAGAAGACTGGTGCTAATGCAAAAATGCATCAAAACACCTGGCAACTGGCCAGCAAGTAGTGACCTCAGTGTGATCATGTCTTTCAGAAGAGCATTCTATTAAAATAAACATGCTGGGCCTCCTTTGATAAGGCCAAAGATAGCATTGTTTCCCCTCACTTAGAAAACAGAAAAGGAAGATGGTTTGTTTCTTAATGTGGCTATGCTAGTGAATTTTTCTTCACCAAAGGGAAGCAATTTAGTGACATGCCTTACCCAGTATGGAACGGCTTACCTAGTAACCACGGCCCAGTTTCATTGTGTGGCTATATTATACATAAAAATTAATAGCATGGTGGGAGATATCATTAATGCAGTTTTATTAGTGCATGTAATTTCCAAATTAAGCTCCAATTACTTGGTAGTTTAGAGAAAATACTGAATATACAGCAATATACAGCTTGAGCTCAATATAATACTTGGAGATTAGAATAAAAGTGAAAAAAAGAGATATGATCAACTAGCTAGAGAGTAACCAACAGAGGGTAAAAATAAACTTGGACTTTAATCTTAGTTCTAAAATCAACTCAATGCTTCATCTCAGGGGGCTCCATGAATTTGGTCCTCTATTATGTTACTGAGGACCATATACATAGAAATACACAGAAAAATACTTTTTTGGGGGTGGTAATATGTATAGATAGACTTCTTAAATACTGATAACTATTCTCCTTGTTGTTACTTAGTTCTTCATGAGACAAAATTAAAAAGATACAAAGAAAAGAGTGCCAAGTGGATCCAGTTTGTAAATAATGGACATTAATTTTCCTCATATCTTCTCTAACACTTGGTTCACAAAATGTCCATCTCAAGTACAACTTCTCCATGAAGGTTTACCTGATTACATCAGCTGAAAGCTCTCTTTCTACTTTAAATATGGAGGATGTCTTGCTTCAATTTCCTCCTGGCATTCTTTTTTTGCACTATCTCCTATTATCACTCATTTAACATTTACCTTCTCCTGCTAGCCCAGATGATAAAGAATCCGTCTACAATGCAGGAGACTTGTGTTGGATCCCTGGGTCGGAAAGAAGAGAATGGCAACCCACTCCAGTATTCTTGCCTGGAGAATCCCATGAACAGAGGGGCCTGATGGGCTATAGTCCATGGGGTTGCAAAGAGTCAGACACAACTGAGCAACTAACACTTTCACTTTTACTTTTCTCCTACTAGAACACAGGCATAAATCATGCCTAACTCATCACTCACACAGGGACACAGAGACTGTGAACTAGGTGAATAAATAAAGTATTCATTCACTTTATCTCTACACTGAGTACCCAGGGGGACAATAGGCTCTAGCCATCTTTTGGTATCCTTGCAGAGATACACAACTAGTGGCTAGTTGAGGCAATGCTTGTATATGCTTAGAACATTAGTCTCACAGACAATATGTCATGCCATTTCCCTGTTTAAAAATTTCCAATGGCTTCTCATTATACTAAAAGCAGAAGGCAAATTCCTTCCGTTTTCTTACCTGTTTGATGCTTCATGCTCTTTCTCGGGGGTTTTTCATTTTTTCAACAAATCCTCTGCCCCTTTCATCATCCTGTACTATGTTCTATCCATATTAGGCAACTTCCTATTCCTCTAAATGATCAAGTGTGTCCCCATTTCAGGATCACTGACTGCTTCTCTGCCTGGGACTTTCTCTTCTAGATGTTCATATGCGAGTGCTGGCTTTTCCCAGTCCTTCTTGGTCTCCACTCATATGTCACCTTCCAACAGAGGCCGTTCTTTTGCTATTTAATGCTCACCTTTCAGTTTCTACCTCTTAATTTGCTCTATTTTCTTGCTGGAACATTTACTATTATTGGTGATTATGCTATTTATTCATTTGACTGCTTTTTTGCTTTTCCATTAGAATACAAGTAACAAAAGGGTAGAGAATTTGTTTGGTTCATCTCTGTATTATAGCGCCTAGAATGATGCCTGGCACACAGAAATTTCTCAGCCACTATTTCTTGAATATGTTGATAAACAAATCAGTGAACATCAGAATGCTCTATGCATAAAGACTAAATAACTTATTGACACAATAAAAACCGGAGTGAATCAGCAACCCAACAATTACATTTTATCTCAAGTCATTTCCCAAGATAATTCTTGACGTGTTGATATTTTATGTTAAATAGCTTGCAGTTACTTACTCTCTCAAAGTATTACCCATACTAATTGATGATCAAAATCATGATGATAATACTGAAGGAGAAATGGTGCTACATGCCAGTGAATTTAAATGAAAATTTGAGGGACCAAATATCTCTGATTACAGATAAATATAATCTTTTCTTGAGAAACACAGAAAAAAATCTCTACCAAAATAATCTCATGATTGATTCAGATTACAATGTTATTAGTTCTACAAATGGTTAGGCTCTTGACTCTTTAGATTTAAATCTCAGGATGGAAAACTGAGGTTGCAAATGGTCTAGATTCCCTATCTTTATTCTTCAGCTTCTTCTCATACCATAAAATAGGACACATTAACCTCATTTAAAGGTGGTTCTTCAATTAAGTATACTTCCAACTTTATTACTTTGATTTCTAGATTCCTAATTTCCTTATTTGCATTTCCTGGTTTCTGTTATATCCAGAAGTACCACATAGAAGATAATATCCCTGACTTTGTTCTATATCTTACGTTTGTGATCGAGTCTTAGGGCAATGCCACGGACAATTTGAAGTAGGATAGAGAATCCCTGAGGGAAGTTAAGAATGACTGCCTTGACTATCCAGTTGTTTTTTTTTTTTAACTGGAGTATAGTTGATTTTTTTATAGTTAATTTTTGGGGGCTTCTCTGGTAGCTCAGTTGGTAAAGAATCCGTCTGTGATGCAGGAGACCTGGGTTGGATCCACGGATCCAGAAGATCCCTTGAAGAAGGAAATGGCAACCCACGCCAGTATTCTTGCCTGGAAAATTCCATGGACAGAGGAGCCTAATGGGCTTTGGTCCATGGAGTCACAAGAGTTGGATACAACTTAGCAGCTAAACTACCAGAGTAGTTGATTTATAATGCTGTGTTAGTTTCAGGTGTATATAAAAGGTGTACAGATGTATATACATATAATCACCAATTTCAAAGACTCTTTTCCCATATAGGCCATTACAGAGTATTGAGTAGAGTTCCCTGTTCTATACAGCAGGTTCTTATAGCCATCTATTTTATATCCCTCTCTTATCCCTTACGGGAGCATAAGCAAAAACTGAGTAATTCATCCAAAGTACATTATGCCTAATTCCACATAAACATGGTAATTCCAGTTTGTAACCACTTTGTTCTTTCATATTTAGATCATCACATTTGTAGATATAGAAAATAAAATTGTATACCTAACCTAGGATGGCTTCCCATATGTTTCATAAGGAAATAAGACTTGATCTCTCAAAGTGACTGAATACACTTGGGAAATGCCCCTACCTGTCTTTAAATAGTGCGCTGTTAATTCCTTTCCTACGAAGCAGGTCTTGTGGCCCATAGGGTGTGTCTTTGCATTTAGAGTCTGTGTCACAGAGTAGGGTTTGCAGGAATGGGAAGAATCCAGTACTAGGAAGGTTTCGAGGTGCAAGGTAACCTGAAAGTAAAAAAAAAAAAAGCAAACAGTAATTAAATCACTATGATGCTTCCTTGGGAAGGGAAAGAAGTGCAGTAACCATTCTGTGAAATTATCTTCTGGATTATCACTGTTTGGGTCCCCTATGGATCAAAAGACTTTAAAATGCTTGTTGCCCCACAAATTTCTCTTCCTGGGATTTATTCTAAGGAACTAGCTGCAAGAATGTTTGCCAGAGTGTTAACAACAAATCCATATTATATTATCCATATAATAAAATACAATGCAATCAATAAAAATGTCAAATAATACAGATATTTATAATACATTGCTAATTTAAAAGAGTAGATCAGAAAACAGTATGACCAGAATAGCCATAATTTTTTCAAAAATATATGTAGTATATTAAAAAATCTGGAGCAGGACCTCCCTGGTGGTCCAGTGGTTAACTGCGCTTCCACTACAAGCAGAGTGGTTTGATCCTTGGTCAGGAAATGAAGATTCCCACATGCCAGGTGGCAAGGTCAAATAAACAATAAATAAGTTTTAATAATAAAAATAAAAAATAAGTTCATTCTCTAAATCTGTGAGTTTGTTTTTATTTTGTAAATAAGTTCATTTGTATCATTTCTTTTGAATTGGAGGAATTATTTTTCCTTAGTGGTATATTTCACATGACCTTGTTTACTTTCATTTGACTCTATATTAACTATTTTTGCCTACACTATACATATCTTCTTTTGTAACCAAAGGCATTATAAATGCAGCCAATCTTCCAGATACAGGAAATATCTTTGATGTCCTCAAAATTTTAAATTATCCTATACACACAATATTTTCTTCCTATTTAAAAACCAATAATAATGATATGAATGAATATGCAGATTTTCCCTAATATTAAAGACACAATTATTGTAGCAGTTAACCAGTTTTATAACCTTTAACATTTGCTTTATAAAATATGATGATAGCATACACGAGTTAAGACAATATGCAAGCTGTGAATTACAAATCTTTTCACAAAATTAGGTTTGGTACTAAAACACTGGCTTCCTCCCTTTGGGGAATACAGATACAATGAATTTTCAAAAATGGTTTAGAAATCATGAGGATAATTTTGACAAAAGACTAAAAAGCGAAACCTTAAGTTTCTCATGAACCAATTAAATGAGTGGCAGTACAGATGTTTTCATTATAAACATAAAGAAATTTTTTTAAAAAAAGAAAAAAATAAAAAGAGCAATGAGGCTAAGCATGCATTATTAATAGAAAGAATAATAAGTAGAAATTTAAGTAACTTAAATACAGATATTTTTAAAAAATTGAAAATAAAAAGGAAGAGGTAGTAGGAAATTGGCCAGGAAATAAGAGGAAACAAAATGGAGGGACTGAAAGATGAAGTACTGTAGACTTTGAACGTGGAGGAAAGAGCCAAAAGCCAAGGAAAGTGGGCAACCTCTGCTGCTGCTGCTAAGTTGCTTCAGTGGTGTCCGACTCTGTGAGACCCCATAGACGGCAGCCCATTAGGCTCCCTGTCCCTGGGAGTCTCCAGGGCAAGAATACTGGAGTGGGCTGCCATTTCCTTCTCCAATGCATGAAAGTGAAAAGTGAAAGTGAAGTCACCCAGTCGTGTCCAACTCTTCGTGATCCCATGGACCACAGCCTACCGTGGTCCTCCGTCCATGAGATTTTCCAGGCAAGAGTGCTAGAATGGGTTGCCATTGCCTTCTCCCTCTAGAAGCCAGAAAACGATCCTCCTAAAGCCTCCAGAAAGAATGCAGCCCTGCCAACACCTTTAACCCACAAAGATTAAATAAATCCTGGACTTCTGAACTCTAGAACGGTAACTTAACAAGTTAGTGCTTTTTCTAAGTCACCAAGTTTGTGGTAATTTGTTACAGCAACTACAGGAAAAACTAACACAATAACACCAGTATGGATTAAAGTTTTGAAAATTCAAACGGAAGTGGAAAGAAATCCACCAGACTACAAGGAAAGATATAAGCATCTGAATGCAGATTTCCATAGCAAGAAGAGATAAGAAAGCCTTCTTCAGCGATCAATGCAAAGAAATACAAGAAAACAACAGAATGGGAAAGACTAGAGATCTCTTCAAGAAAATTAGAGATACCAAGGGAACATTTCATGCAAAGATGGGCTTGATAAAGGATAGAAATGGTATGGACCTAACAGAGGCAGAACTTATTAAGAAGAGGTGGCAAGAATACACAGAAGAACTGTACAAAAAAGATCTTCATGACCAAGATAATCACGATGGTGTGATCACTCACCTAGAGCCAGACATCCTGGGATGTGAAGTCAAGTGGGCCTTAGAAAGCATCACTATGAACAAAGCAGGTAGAGGTGATGGAATTCCAGTAGAGCTATTTCAAATCCTGAAAGATGATGCTGTGAAAGTGCTGCACTCAATATGCCAGCACATTTGGAAAACTCAGCAGTGGCCACAGGACTGGAAAAGGTCCGTTTTCATTCCAATCCCAAAGAAAGGCAATGCCAAAAAATGCTCAAACTATCGCACAATTGCATTCATCTCACTCACTTGTAAAACAATGCTCAAAATTCTCCAAGCCAGGCTTCAGCAATACATGAACCATGAACTTCCTGATATTTAAGCTGATTTTAGAAAAGGCAGAGGAACCAGAGATCAAATTGCTAACATCCGCTGGATCATAGAAAAAGCAAGAGAGTTCCAGAAAAACATCTATTTCTGCTTTATTGACTATGCCAAAGCCTTTGACTGTGTGGATCACAATAAACTGTGGAAAATTCTGAAAGAGATGGGAATGCCAGACCACCTAACCTGCCTCTTGAGAAACCTATATGCAGGTCAGGAAGCAACAGTTAGAACTGGACATGGAACAACAGATTGGTTCCAAATAGGAAAAGGAGTACGTCAAGGCTGTATATTGTCGCCCTGCTTACTTAACTTCTATGTAGAGTACATCATGAGAAATGCTGGAATGGAAGAAGCACAAGCTGGAATCATGACTGCAGGGAGAAATATCAATAACCTCAGATATGCAGATGACACCACCCTTACGGCAGAAAGTGAAGAGGAGCTAAAAAGCCTCTTGATGAAAGTGAAAGAGGAGAGTGAAAAAGTTGGCATAAAGCTCAATATTCAGAAAACGAAGATCATGTCATCTGGTCCCATCACTTCATGGGAAATAGATGGGGAAACAGTGGAAACAGTGTCAGACTTTATTTTTGGGGGCTCCAAAATCACTGCATATGGTGACTGCAGCCATGAAATTAAAAGACACTTACTCCTTGGAAGGAAAGTTATGACCAACCTAGATAGCATATTCAAAAGCAGAGACATTACTTTGCCGACTAAGGTCCGTCTAGTCAAGGCTATGGTTTTTCCAGTAGTCATGTATGGATGTGAAAGTTGGACTGTGAAGACAGCTGAGGTCTGAAGTATTGATGCTTTTGAACTGTGGTGTTGGGGAAGACTCTTGAGGTCCCTTGGACTGCAAGGAGATGCAACCAGTCTATTCTAAAGGAGATCAGCCCTGGTATTTCTTTGGAGGGAATGATGCTAAAGCTGAAGCTCCAGTACTTTGGCCACCTCATGCGAAGAGCTGACTCATTGTAAAAGACTCTGATGCTGGGAGGGATTGAGGGCAGGAGGAAAAGGGGCTGACAGAGGATGAGATGGCTGGATGGCATCGCCGACTTGATGGCCGTGAGTTTGAGTGAACTCCGGGAGTTGATGATGGACAGGGAGGCCTGGCGTGCTGCGATTCATGGGGTCGCAAAGAGTCGGACACAACTGAGCGACTGAACTGAACTGACTGACTCATTATTACCTTCTAAGAAGCTTCTTTGTCTGACACCAGAAAGACCAGTGTCTTCCCTAATATTAAACAAGTGATACCGGGACTGAACCTTCACTGTTTTCATTGTAGCACAATTCCCTGAATAAGCTCAAGAGCACCAAACTGCCTGTTTGCGATTCACATCACTCTGTCACATTCTGCCATACCAGACCTCTACAATTCTGCAGTGGAATTTCACCATGAATGGTAAGTCACCCTGTTACACAGATCCCACCTGGAACCACTCATTCGGGGTATGGGGTTATCCCTAGTCCATCTCAAGCATGTGCAGGGGGTCATCAGAATGGAAGGCAGATAGAAGGGCTACAGATGATCCCTCTCCCCTAAAGCACTCATTAAGCAGATGGTGTGACTGACCTAGTGCTGAAAACAATGGCAGTTCAGCCATAGGAACAGAGGAATAGAGGAAGAGGAATTGAGGAAAAGAAAGGAAAAGATGTCGGGGAAAAAGATCTAGGAAGAGGTGGAAGATTACATCCAGTGTTACTTATTCTGGAACTAATCACAGTTTGTAAATTATTAAAGAAAGATTTGAAAGAATTTAAACCTACAACATTCCTTGATGTGATTAATAATAGATATGCCTATTTTATGGGAAAATTCATTACGGAATCTCTTCAGAAACAAGACCCTATTGTGTTCAAAAATATAGACAGTTATACATTTCGCAGTTTTTTGATAATTGATGTTTAACCTATTACAATGGGTTCAACGAAAAGAGGAACAGGCCGATGTGTGTACAAAGTTAACAAGTGTTGTGAAGAACAAGAACTGCTGGAATTGTGTATTTTACCATCACCTTTTAAAAAGAACCATATACTCATTAAAATAAGAGAGTCTGTGGCAACAACAATAACACTGATTTATTAAGCACTTATTGTATCACATGTAGCCATGAAATGTTATTACAGGGAATGGATGCAAACCAAACATTTTTAGTAGTAAACTACCAGTTAACTAAGCTTTTAACTAAATCAAATTCAGCTGTCATTGTTTTAAGAATGAAATAGGCATTATAAAAAAATCCAGTTCAAGAATTTTTAAAAAGATACTTTGTAAAGAATTATGATATCCATCTGTACATCTATGTTTATCTAGAAAGAGGATCAAGTTTGGTTTTCCTTTCCCTAGCTGCACAAATGTCCTTATTCAGGACAATATTGGTGTGTGACATTATGTACAAATAAAAGCAGTAGTTGTCAAAGTGCAAGCCCTGGCCCAACAGAACCAGCATCACCTGGAAACTTATTAGAAACGAAAATTTGAGATCCTACCTCAGATCTACTTAACCAAAACCTTTGGGAATGGGGTTCAGCAATCTTTATTTTAACAAGCCCTCCAGGAAATTCTGATGCACACTAAAGTTTAAGAACAATAAGATTAGATTACTGACAGGCTTTATTTGCTTGGGCTCCAAAACCACTGCAGATGGTGACTGCAGCCAAGAAATCAAAAGATGCTTGCTCCTTGGAAGAAAAGTTATGACCAACCTAGACAGTGTATTCAAAAGTAGAGACATCACTTTGCCAACAAAGATGCATCTAGTCAAGGCTACGGTTTTTCCAGTAGTCGTGTATGGATGAGAGAGTTGGACTATAACGAAAGCTGAGTTCCAAAGAACTGATGCTTTTGAACTGTGCTGTTGAAGAAGACTCTTGCAAGTCCCTTAGACTGCAAGGAGATTCAACCAGTTCTTCCTAAAGGAAATCAATCCTGAATATTCATTGTAAGGACTGATGCTGAAGCTGACGCTCCAGTAATTTGGCCACCTGATGCAAAGAGCTGACTCATTTGAAAAGACCCTGATGCTGGGAAAGATTGAAGGCAGGAAGAGAACAGAATGACAGAGGATGAGATGGTTAGATGGCATCACTGACTTGATGGATATGAGCTTGAGCAAGCTCCGGGAGTTGGTGATGGACAGGGAGGCCTGGCCTGCTGCAGTCCATGGGGTCGCAAAGAGTCAGACACGACTGAGTGACTAAACTGAACTGAACATTAGATTGCAAACTTTTCCATTAGAGTTAGATAGTAAATATTTTAAGCTGTGGCTCCATCACAAATATTCAGCCCTGCCATTGTAGCATGAAAGCAGCCATAGACAATAGACACATCAATGGGCCAGCTTGTATTCCAACACAGCTTAATTTACAAGAAAAGACAATGGACTCTATATGGTCCATAGACTTTAGTTTGCTGAACCCTCAGGAGGATAACCTCTTACACATGTCCTTCTCCCTCTCCCGCCTCATTCATTTCTTTAAAAAAAAAAAAATATTTTACTTATTTGGCTACATCAGCTCTTCGTGAGGGACTCTCTAGCTGTCAAGCATGGCCTTAGTTGTCCACAGCATGTGGGATTCTAGTTTCCTGTTGTTCAGTCACTCAGCCGTGTCTGACTCTGCAACCCATGGCCTGAAGCATGCCAGAATTCCTTGTCCTTCATTATCTTCCGGAGTTTCCTTAAACTCATGTCCATTGAGTCAATGATGCTATCCAACCATTTCATCCTGTCACCTCCTTCTCCTCGTGTCCTAAGTCTTTTCCAGCATCAAGGTCTTTTCAAATGAGTCAGCTCCTCGCATCAGGTGGCCAAAGTATTGGAGCTAGCTTCAGCTTCAGCATCAGTCCTACCAATGACTATTCAGGGTTGATTTCCTTTAGGGTTGACTGGTTTGATCTCCTTGCAGTCCAAGGGACTCTCAAGAGTCTTCTCTAGCACCACAGTTCAAAAGCATCAGTTCTTCAGTGCTCAGCCTTCTTTATGGTCCAACTCTCACATCCATACATGACACTGGAAACCCCATAGCTTTGACTATACGGACATTTGTTGGCAAAGTGATGTCTCTGCTTTTGAATACACTGTCTAGGTTTGTCATAGCTTTTCTTCCAAGGAGCAAGCGTCTTTTAATAATGGCTGTAGTCACCATCTGCAATGATTTTGTTGCCCAAGAAAATAAACTCTGTCACTGTTTCCATTTTTTTCCCCACCTATTTGCCATGGGACCAGATGCTATGATTTTAGTTTTTTGAATGGGATCAAACCTGCATCCCTTGCATTGGAAGGTAGATTCTTAATCACTGGACCACCAGGGAAGTCCCTCGTTCATTTCTTGCTTGCACTCATCCTCACTCCTTCTTTGCCTCTTCCCTTGTCTCAACTAATCTATTTACTACTCCCTGTTCTCTATTTCTCAGTCTTCTGTCTTTCCTTTCCACACACCGCCTTCTTGTTTCCATTTCTTCTTTTCTCTCCTCCTCCTGCTACTGCCCTTTCTCTCACCTAGCCCTCTATCTCTTTATCACTGATGTAGCCACAAATGCATTTTCCCCAACATCTTCTCTTATTCTTTTTTTCTTTTTCTCCACTACAGAAGGATTTTTGCCCACTTCCATAATAAATTCAGGAGCTTGTTGCTCACAGGCACTATCTATAGAAGTACTATTTTCTACTTATTGTATTTTTAGAGAAAGAAATGTCACAGCCTTTTTGGTAATGAAGCTACTTCCATTTGACATCATTAGGCTCAGAAAGCATTCTGTAGGCTGCCTTGGTGACATTTGTAAATATTATAATAATGGTAGAATTGGAGAACTTCCACTGTGTTTCTTTGTGTTTTTCTCAAAGCAGGTCAGAACCCAACCTAGGTGATTTTTTGTGTTTTCAGGTGAAAGGATTTGTTCTTTACCCTAGTGAAGAGGTGAATGATAAATTTTGGAATAAAATCCTGGCTTTTAAAAATATGGAGTTATTCATTTGAGGGGTTATGTTTTTCTTAACTTTTTGGATACAGCATCACATTTGTAGAAAAAAGTATCAGTCCTTCTAAGCAGGCAAATGGTAAGTTGCCTTGTGAAACATCACAGCAACAATCTGTCATCATGACAAGCACACAAAATAGGACAAGCATTTTTAGAAACATTACCTACAAATGATCAAACAACCTGATATGAATTAAACAAATATGAGAAAGAAAATGAATCTCAGAAGTAAAGATATAATAATTTAGTTAAGTAAGTCTTTTTCTTCTTCTAGTTTTTGAGCAAATTTTATTCTCAATTACATGTAAAAGACATATTCAAAATTATGAACGACATAAAACCTGACATTTCAAATTGTCAGGCACTACAGGACTGTCTTTGTTCTCCTTCCCACATACTTTCCACTTAGAGGATCAGCTTGTCCTGATCCTGTTTCCCTGCCCATCACAAGGTAAAATCAAATACAGCGGATCTTTCTGACTTTATTCCTTCTGAGAAACTTCTTTTATTTTTTTTACCTTCACAGCCCAGAGAGACCTTGCATACGTACATCCTAAGTCACTTCAATTTTGTCTGACTCTCTGAGACCCCATGGACTCTGGCCCACCAGCCTCCTCTGTCCGTGGAATTCCCCAGGCAAGAATACTGGAGTGGATTGCCATCTCCTCCAGGGGATCTTCCTGACCCAAGGATTGAACCCAGGTCTGCTGACATCTCCTGCACTGCAGGCAGGTCTTTACCCCTGAGCCACCGGGGAAGCCACAGAGGCCTTAGCTTGGGGTTAAATACTGATAGGACTGAGAATCTTCAGAGACATCAGCTCAATAAAATTTCCCTTTTGAAAGACTGAAAAATAAGCCATGTGAAAGAAAGAAAAGTTCTAACATATTTCTTAGCACAATGCTTGGCACATTGTAAGCAATTATTAATTATATTAATAAATCAATCAATGAATAGATGAACCCCTGAGGGTCACAGTAAGACAGAATGATTTAGAATTTTAGCATAATATACATCCTTATTATTTGTAAGGCAAAGTTTCCAATTTTATCACCCAAGTATAGTAAGTTCAGAGGATAACAATGAATATATTAACAGTAAGCTCAGTGGGATAAGTACAAAGGATAATATTGCATTATATTCATGTATCTTATAAAAGTAGATAGACTGATATTGACTAATGAAATCAATAACATTCATTGTTGCAGGCCCTATAGTTCTTGGTTTCTATAAAAATCTAGCTAGTACACATTGACATCTCTAACACCAACTGCTCAGTTTATTATCCACAAAGTGAATTCATCCATCATCTATTAAATAAATGTTTCCTGAGCAGATACTGTGTGGCTGGCACTGAGGAGGTGCTAAGTAAGGTTCATTCTTCTATTAAATTTTCTTTCATGTTTACATTTTAAAATATAACTCTGGGTTATTTGTATGTGTGCATGTGTGTGTTTGTGTGTTAGAAAGAAAGCAAATTAGTGTCTGATTTCAAAGCTCATCATGGTTTTAGTAAATAAAATGTATATAGAAGTCATTTGTTTTCCTGAAATGTCAGAAATACTATGAATAAAATATAATTGAAAATGCATAGTAAAATATTGGTTTAAAAAAAAGATTCACATCTGACAGAATTAAACAGCTATTATTTCATGTGAACCCCATGAGAGTTCTATAGGATAGGTAAGGCAAGTGTACACCCATTTCACAGATAACCTCAGAGAGACCAAACAATTTTACTCAAGGTCACATGAAAGACAAGATGCCAGGGATGGATCTAGAGCTATATGACATAGGACAATAATGAAAAAAATATTTTGTTCAGTTAAATTTCAGTACATCTTGGAATGAACAGACTGAAACTGTGAAGAACAGGTACCACCTCTGGTTTTGCTGTTAATTCATTGAGTTCCCGGGGCAAATTAATCTGTCTATGTCTCTGTTTTCACATCCACCAAATCGAGGATAATGGGCCTTGTCACCTCATGGGGTACAAGGAAGATTAATTGGATACAGCTTGTGTAAAGTCCTATGAAAGCTGAGGAAGGAAAGGCCACACAGAATCATGAGTTACCAATGCTCACTGTTATTGCAACATTTGTCTAATTCACACACAGTGGCTAGGGCTCTGTTGCTCTGCCTGGTCTCTCATCTCTGTGCTGTGAACCAATGGGTGGATAAGAGGATTGCATGACATGCTTCTTCCCCTAGTAATTCATAATGTGCACCTGTATCAGCTGGTGTAGTGCTTCAATTACTGCATGCTCAGTGGGTGTGGTGTCATGACACATCCTTCCTAATTCTCCCCAGACAAGTCTTGCTTCACAAGTGCTTTCCCAAGTTCAAATCCATTGGCAAATGTAGACTGTTCCTGGCAGTGAGGGCTGAGGCACAATGCCTAATCCTTAAAGCGGTGGGTAAGGAGATCCTATACACAAAAGGTTGGCGTCTGTATATGTCTAACGGCTAGAGCTCTAATACTTTGGCCACCTGATGCAAATAGCCAACTCATTGGAAAAGACCCTGATGCTGGGAAAGATTGAAGGCAAAAGGAGAAGAAGGTAGCAAAGGATGAGATGGTTGGATGACCAATCAGTTGAACTGAATCACCAAATTAATGGACATGAACTTGGGCAAACTCCAAGAGATGATGAGGGACAGGGAGGCCTGGTGTGCTGCAATCCATGGAGTCTCAAAGAGTCAGACATGCCTTGGCAACTGAACAACAACAACAAACTGACCAAGATGGCATTCTGCATGCTGGGATCCTTCCCACATCTCCCACTCTCCCTGGAGCTGCTTCTAAGAACCACAGTCAATGGATTTTGAAAGATGCAAAAAATATCCCTGTGGAGACAATTTTGGGCTCTGGCTATGCAGTTGCAGGCAAGAGAGGAAGTGGGGAATGATTCCTGCCTGCTTTGCATCTTTGGCTTATTACCATTATTATTTTTTAAGATAACAGGGTGAGGCAGTTTGGACTAGGGATTTTGCAGTCTCTTTGGATGTTATCTCTTAAGTCCTCAAAGTACACACTTGAGTTGATGTTCAGTCAAAAGTTACGAAGTGTCAGTCACATTACTTCAGTCACATTACTAAGTTTCTGGAACAGAATGAACAGCCCTCCTTTCTGAATATTAAGGGGACCCTTTGGGTGATGGCTTCCAAAGGGCATGGTCTGATCTATTCAAATCATAAACAAAATGATTTGATTCAAGGCTAGGACACACAACAGGAACACATATATGCTAGATAGTAAACTCCCATATGGACTGACTTGAGAAACTTAAAGGTAAGAATCTCCATAATACTATTAAAAAATATTCCCACTTGGCAAAGAATGTTGAATTCTATAGTTCATCTTGGGTGAGTGGGGTCTGTTTGTCCTGTTAGATGGCCTAACCATAACCTGTATTTTGCCTTTCTAAAACTTGTCTTTTATGCAGAGGGACTCATAATTGCATTTTTAAAAACTCCCTGCCATGGGCATTCACAAACAGAATCTTGGCAACAGTTTTATTTGTTTCTAAGTTAAAGTTAAAAGAAAAAAAAATTAATCCTGACTCCTCACTTCGTTGCAGGACATTCTTCCTGTTAAGCTTAATTTCTTAATTCTCTCTGGATGTGGTTGACCAAGAGAGAGCCTTCTGGCCTGTGGGACAGGGCTGATATGAAGCTGGGTATACACTGGTATGACTGTGTGGACTGGTCATATCAAAAAGACCTGATAGAGACATGAGCTGAGAGCCACTGTGCTGAGCCACATCAGTTGCAGGCTCTCCCCTAAGATAAGCTCCCCTCCCACACAGATCCAGCAATATCAGCTAAAATTTAGCAAAAAGAGGGCGTACTCCAGATGAGCGATATTTCTCCCAGTGCCACCACATCTGTTCTGACTTGTGCAGGAGTTCTGACTGTGCTAATTGTTAACTACACTGCATATCAGCCAGGTACGTGGGTAGTTAACCCACAAAGCCTGCACTGGAAGAATGAACTGAGGAACTGATTCCTCTCTCCATGTGATGTTTGGGATTGGGGGAGTAGGAAGAAAGGGAGCATCAGGATTTCCATCAACTCTGGGACCAAATGAATTTAGGAAAAAGAATTGATTTCCTTTCTTTTTCTTGTTTCTTAAGGTAGCACTGGCTCCTATCTTGCGAATGAATGTTCCATGGGGAAACAGTGCCTTAACCCATTTCCTCACAAACTCCCAACTGAAAAGTGACCTGGAACTGGAAAGATTTCCCCCTAACCCCCACCCGCCACTTCCAAGAGTATAATTTTTATATAATGAAATGTATTGGCTTTGAGTCTTACCATACTAAAATTCCCTTCACCAAGTTAGCTTAGATAGAGTAATTCAGCAAATACTCTAGTATTTATTTGTGGGAGTCCATTACAACTGTGCATTACAAACGTGGGAGTCCTTCAGCAAAACCTAAGCCACTGTTTGGAGAAGGGAATTTCATTCCAGAAGGATTTAGAGAGGCTTTTAAAAGTACACACTCTATAACGGAAAAAAATAAGGTAATGAGGAAATCTGAATGAGAACAAACAAAGATCAAGAAAAAACAGAATCAGCACATAATAGGTGCCAAAGGTCTGTATATTATTAGAGGTGGACCACAAATTTGAGCCTGAATGTCCTAAGGAACTGAAAGAAATGATCATTTAGCCAGTTTACAGTATTAATAAAAATAAATAAATGCTTTGGGAGAGGTACAGCTTTCCCTGTATTGAGAGAAATACTAACTCTCAGGCATCAAGAGCTATACTTCAGTAGGTCCTAGCGCATTTGCTCCCACCCAGCACAGGAGCATCTTTGAAAGTGACTAACTATCCAGTAACCCATCCTTAATGGTGAGTGACTGAGAGACCCTGAGAGTGTTTGCCACTAAGCAGCAAAGACTAGGGAGAAACTGAGGAACTGAGTTCCCTTACCACTTAGTTCAGTTCAGTTCAGTCGCTCAGTCATGTCCGACTCTTTGCGACCCCATGAATCACAGCATGCCAGGCCTCCCTGTCCATCACCAACTCCCGGAGTTCACTCAGACTCACTCCATCGAGTCAGTGATGCCATCCAGCCATCTCATCCTCTGTCGCCCCCTTCTCCTCCTGCCCCCAATCCCTCCCACCATCAGAGTCTTTTCCAATGAGTCAACTCTTCGCCTGAGGTGGCCAAAGTACCACTTAGTAACAGAGGTCATTTCCAAGCTGGGGCACCATCATCATAGTACTCGTATACAAAATACTGATTAAGGCAATAAAAATAGCGTAAAGCTGTTTGGTGTTAGATAGAAACATCCCCTGCAAACTTTCCCCCAAATCTTTGCTTATCTGATAACTGGGTTAAGTTCTGAGTTAACTTTTATGAATTACTCTTGTGAGTGAAGTAAAGGACAGGAACAAGAGTTTAAAATTATCCTTTTTAATCCTAGCTTTGCAAGTGATTTACTATGTAACCATGACCTCTACCATGAGTCATTTCCTCACTTATGCAGGAAAAATAAATCTGGATACCTATCCATCATAACTATTACAAGAAGAAGAATCTCCTATAAAATGTGATTAGCCATGCTGAAGCATTAAGCATTTAAGATGAAAATTATGTTTGAAAATTAAAATGTGATCTCAATAACCCATGAAGAGTTATGACATGGAGAAAAGAACTTCAGTTGTCATCCCTATAGAAGTATGCTACTAATAACTGTTTTTTTTTTCATTCAGAAATCTGATTCAGTTATGATCACAGAGAATTTTGTGCATTACAGTATAAGAATGAAAGTCAGAGCAATGCATTGCTAGGAGCATTGTATAGAAAAGAATTAGGTCTTATAAAGGCAGAACAGTAACTTCTCTGATTCAATAGATGGTCTTGGGAAGAACAGGATCTGATCACAGGGTTCCAAATCTGATCATTCCTCAACAGCTTGTGTAATATTCGTATCTTTGGTATTCATATTACATAGATTTACAAATGATTCTTGTGACAACCTGCCAGTGGAAAATGTATGTCACAACCTTTTCTTCCAAGCAGCGCTGCTGACAAGTAGCACTCTCATCTTCTTGTCAAACTTGACCTTCTCCTAAGCCAATTCTCTTACTAAGACTTCTGCCAATCACAGAGACAACTTAAGTGACCCATGGCTTGCTTTGTTGGCCTTCCCCCTCCCTCTCTGTAGAACAACTTTTCATCAAAGCCACTGTCTCATTAGGAGAAAAAAAGAGAAAAATTCCCCAGTGGCATTTTCCTAAGTTGTAGAGTCAAAAATATTAACATAGCAATTAGTATTTCCCATTTTTTTCTAAGAAAAAAAGCTCTTTTTTTCTGAAAAGAATGTACCTCAGAAAAATAGAATTGAAATCATGAAATGCCATTTCACACCTATCAGATAGGCCAAAGTTTAAAAAGTCTGACCACACCAAGTGCTGGAGAGGATACACGGCAGTGGGAGCTCTCATCCCATGGTGGGGAAGAAGTATGTTAGTAAAGCTACACTGTGGAAGTGTAGCAATGCAGGAGACCAGGGTTTGATCCCTGGGTCGGGAAGATCCTCTGGAGAAGGGAATGGCAATCCACTCCAGTAATCTTGCCTGGAGAATCCCATGGACAGAGAAGCTTCACAGGCTACAGTTTGTGGGGTCACAAAGAGTCAGACACAACTGAGCAATTAACACACACACACACACACTGTGGAAAGCATCTGGCCACATTCAACATCACTGAAAATACTCATAGCTCTAGGTATATATGCTAGACCACATGTGCACATATGCACAAAGACATAAAAGAATATGCATCACAATACCATCATGAATAAATAACATGAAGAACTGATATCATCAAAGACCAGGGATAAGTAGATTGTGATATATCTATGCATGGAGTACATGGTCAAACTGAATACAGTAAAGTTGTATAAATCAACAGAAATAAACATATAAAATGCAATACTGAGGCAAAACATAATATCCAGCTTCAAAAGTATGACTCTAAAGGATACTAGAGTGGGGTACCATTTATGTAAATTTTAAAACCCTGTGGTCAAAAGGCATAAACTTCCAGTTATAAGATAAACAAGTCCTGGGGATATAATATATAGCATAGTGACTATAGTTAACAATATTTTATTGTAAAACTGAAAGTTTCTAGCTAAGTAGATCTTAAAAGTCCTTATCACAAGAAAAACAATTTGTAATCATGTGAGGCAAGGGATGTTAACTCCTTGTGGTGATCATTTAGCAATATAAACATATATTGTGCCATTATGCTATATAACTGAAACTAATATTATATATCAACTATAGCTCTTTAAAACTTGGAAAAACACTAATAGTTATGCCAGGAGACATATAAGATAAAGGTTCATTTAGCACTGTTCATAACAGAAGAAGAAGTAAAAGAACCACTTAATATGCCAGGAAGGAAATTAGCAGAAACACTATTTCTGCAAAGAATTATAGAATTGTCCCTGATTCCTGATACTGTCCAATTCAGAACAAAGCCCTGCTTTCTAGGACCTCAATTATCACCCAAAGTCTAAATCCTACAAGAAGTTCTCTTTAACACTCTCACTGAGACATAATCACAGTTCCTCATGGTGTGAACTCTCCCTAGTTCCAAGGATTAATAAAGTCAGATTTTCCAACAACAACAAAATTAAATGAAGTCCAGAAATCATGAAAGCTTTTTTCTTTTTTCTTAAAAGCAGGAAAATAATATAATGTAGTGAGGGAAAAAAATACATAGTAGAAAATATAATATAAGCATGGGAATATTACACACTGGGTTAACGACAAAGGTTTCCTTTAGGAAGGGAAGGAGGGAGACAGAGAGGAAGGGAGAGAAAATGATGCTGGAGGTTTACACAGGGCCTCAATGGTACCTTAGGGTTTGATCTCTTTTAAACAACAACCAAAAAATTCTGAAAAATATGACATAACAATGCTAGGGTTTGATAAAGTTAGGTAGTGGATATGTAAATATGTCATTTTTTTTCTTCCCAATGGGTTTTAAATACTTCACACCTTTATTTTAACGATAATATGCTGGAATTACATTAGATTCAAATATTACTTAGAGAGTAAAACACCACCACCACCACGTTAGGGGCGAACTAGGGGGTTTTCCCAGGTGGCACAGTGATAAAGAGTCCACCTACCAAGCAGGAGATGTAGGTTCAATCTCTAGGTCAGGAAGACACCCTAGAGAAGGAAATGGAAACCCACTCCACTATTCTTGCCTGGGAAATCCCATGGACACAGGAGCCTGGCAGCCTACAGTCCATGGAATTGCAAAAGAGTCAGACAAGATTTGCAAAAGAGTCAAATACAACATAGCGTAAACAACAAAAATAAGGAGGAGGTTTTAGTTACAATCGCACTAATCTCACACGCTAGTAAAGTAATGCTCAAAATTCTACAAGCCAGGCTTCAGCAATACATGAACCATGAACATCCGGATGTTCAAGATGGTTTTAGAAAAGGCAGAGGAACCAGAGATCAAATTGCCAACATCCGCTGGATCATCTAAAAAGCAAGAGAGTTCCAGAAAAACATCTATTTCTGCTTTATTGACTATGCCAAAGCCTTTGAGCGTGTGGATCACAATAAACTGTGGAAAATTCTGAGAGAGATGGGAATCCCAGACCACCTGACCTGCCTCTTGAGAAATCTGTATGCAGGTCAGGAAGCAACAGTTAGAACTGGACATGGAACAACAGACTGGTTCCAAATAGGAAAAGCAGTATGTCAAGGCTATATATTGTCACCCTGCTTATTTAACTTCTATGTAGAGTACATCATGAGAAATGCTGGGCTGGAAGAAGCACAAGCTGGAATCAAAATTGCCGGGAAAAATATCAACAAACTCAGATATGCAGATGACACCACCCTTATGACAGAAAGTGAAGAGGAACTAAAAAGCCTCTTGATGAAAGTGAAAGAGGAAAGTGAAAAAGTTGGCTTAAAGCTCAACACTCAGAAAACTAAGATCATGGCATCTGGTCCCATCACTTCATGGGAAATAGATGGGGAAACAGTGGAAACAGTGTCAGACTTTTTTTGGGCTCCAAAATCACTGCAGATGGTGATTGCAGCCATGAAATTAAAAGATGCTTACTCCTTGGAAGGAAAGTTATGACCAACCTAGATAGCATATTGAAAAGCAGAGACATTACTTTGCCGACTAAGGTCCGTCTAGTCAAGGCTATGGTTTTTCCGGTGGTCACGTATAGATGTGAGAGTTGGACTGTGAAGAAAGTTGAGCACCGAAGAATTGATGCTTTTGAACTGTGATGTTGGAGAAGACTCTTGAGAGTCCCTTGGACTGCATGGAGATCCAACCAGTCCACTCTGAAGGAGACCAGCCTGGGTGTTCTTTGGAAGGACTGATGCTGAGGCTGAAACTCCAGTACTTTGGCCACCTCATGTGAAGAGTTGACGCATTGTAAAAGACTCTGATGCTGGGAGGGATTGGGGGCAGGAGGAGAAGGGGACGACAGAGGATGAGATGGCTGGATGGCATCACTGACTCGATGGACCTGGAGTTTGAGTGAACTCCAGGAGTTGGTGATGGACAGGGAGGCCTGGCATGCTGCGATTCATGGGGTCACAAAGAGAAACGACTGAGCGACTGAACTGAACTGAACTTTAGTTACTAATGTACCAGAGAAAACTCATTAAAATGCAATTTTACCCACAAGCCAGTTTAAAAATAGCTTAAAGCAATCCTCTTTGAATTGATAAATTCCATCCACTTTTTGTGAATGTTGTAACTCACTGACCTAGGTTTTTTGCTTACTGTCCTTGCCCTGTGTATTAATCTCTCTTCCTGAGAGGCATGGCTAATTCATAACTCATTAAATGCGTGATTTTAAACTGTTCATTATATTTTACCTCCATCTTCTCTCCATTGAGCATCATCTGCTATTGTGTTTACTCCATTACCAAGCTTAATTAAGTCCTTCAAGAGTGTCTCATAATCCTCCAAACATGTTTGGCAAATATGTACCGTTTATTTGCACTGCTTCTGAATTATTAATAAATATGTTTTTAAATTGTTTCTGGGTTTCTAAAATTCATCTCACTCTTTAAACTGATTGCCATGCTCTCTACATTTTTGCTTACCTTATCTGGTTTTTGAAACTCTCCTGGGATCTAACCTTTTATCTACTATTAAGTTATGAAAGTGAAAAGTGACAGTGTTAGCCGCTCAGTTGTGTCTGACTCTTTGCAACCCGAAGGACTGGGTTCTGCCAGTCTCTTCTTTCCATGGGATTCTCCAGGCAAGAATACTGGAGTGGATTGCCATGCCCTACTCCATGGGATCTTCCCCACCCAGGGGTCAAATCTAAGTCTTCTACTTTGTGGGCTATTCTTTACCATCTCAGCCACCAGGGAGCCTCACTATTAAGTTATACTGCAACTTATTTAAAGAACCCTACGTGGTGAGCCTTGTGGGAAGATCACAACAGAGTGCCAACCACTGGCTTTCCCAACTGCAAATATTCAGTTAATCCTTTCAAGGAACTGCAGCAGGTTAGATAGACATAACTTACTTTATTAAAACTATACCAAGTGAGCTGCTTGGGAAGTCATTTCTTTTTCTTGCTAAAAGAAAAATGTGCTCACACCTAATGTGAATTCCCAGGATCTCTTTCCTCACATTTTAGAAGCAGGTTAGCCATTAGCCAGCTGGCAGCTCTTTAAAGATATTCTCACAATTACTGGTAAATGATATAACTTATTAATGAGTCAGTTTCATTCTGCAATCTCTTCAGATTTTTTAAAATGATAACCAAGTTAAGCAAGGCCATTTCAATTCCCCAGACTCTTATAGCTTTCACTACCACTCAGATCAGTGGTCTCCACCATCATGCAGACAAGAGTAGTGTAGGATCGTGAAGCACAGTGTTTAGCCTGGACTGTCTGAGGCAGAACTGACCTAAGAGATTTTACCACACAGATGCTATCAGGGAATTCCTGTTACTCATTTAAACTGTGGGAAATCCCCCCCTTAAGCTTATGCAGCCCCAGATGATAAGTTTCTTTTTTGCTATCCATTCTTGGGTAATGGTGTTCCAATATGCATTTCTATATCAGCAATACAACATTGTTACTCATTCACTCAATCGATCTGCAAATGACCAGCAAACACCTTGTATGTACATAACACGGAAATGTTATTGGCAGGCAAGAGACCTGTAACTGTCTCTACCCTAATTCCCTCTCATTAGAGAGACTAATGAGAGATATGAAAAAAGCATAGAGTTCACCATTTAGCAAAATGAACCCTGGTCACCCCCATCTTTATTTTGGGGCTTTAATACCTGAGAATTATATCCAATTGAATCAGTAGCCTCCAGGCAATTTATCCCTTCTTTTGCATTTTGGAACTGCCCTTCCAGGATTAGATTTTCTGAGGCAACAATAAAATTAAATTCTTCTCATAAATTGAATAATTAAAATAAACTGGGATGAGAATCAGCACATGAACTAGGTGAGTATTATAGTGCATTATGTTTCTTCCTCCTTGTCCCTTCTTAGGTATATTCAGTGAACTTCAAAGAAGCCCGTTTTGTGTCAGAGGCAAGCAGATGCTTTTTGTCTTAGCCTAAGGACTTAGAGAGAAACAGAAGGATGTGAAAAGTCTTCAAGTGCTTTCAGAGATGATACATAACAAAAATTGCCTTCCTCACACTATCCTGTCTTCCCAATTCAATTTCTGGAAAAGGTGAAAGAAACACAATGCAGTTGTATAACACACAAGAAAATCCTTCTGTAGACAGTGGTGGGTTTCTTTCCAGAAAAAGGTGACAGTATGTGAAACTGAAGAATTAAAACTTGAAAATCACAGTATTTTCTTTCTGACTCTGAGACAACAAAGTATAAATGAGGGAGCCTTACTAAATATTCAATATCAAATACTCAGTTCCAGGCCTGAGGATATTGATAAATAATAATAATAAAACATGGAAATATCTGAAAGTTCATAATGATCTCCAAGATCATTAAACAAGATTGATGTTTGCTATTTGCTATGACCAGTGTGTTCTCTTGGCAAAACTCTGTAAGCCTTTGCTCTGCTTGATTTTGTACTCCATGGCCAAGTTTGTCTGTTACTCCAGGTATCTCTTGAGTTCCTACTTTTGCATTCCAGTCCCCTATGATGAAAAGCACATCTTTTTTGGGTGTTAGCTCTAGAAGGTCTTGTAGGTCTTCACAGAACTTCAGCTTCTTCAGCATCATGGCAAATAGATGGGGAAACAATGGGAACATTGACAGACTTTATTTTGGGGGGCTCCAAAATCACTGCAGATGGTAAGTGCAGCCATGAACTTAAAAGACCCTTGCTCCTTGGAAGAAAAGCTATGACCAACCTAGACAGCATATTAAAAAGCAGAGACATTATTTTGCTGACAAAGGTCCATCTAGTCAAAAGCTATGGTGCTTCCAGTAGTCATGTATGGATGTGAGAGTTGGACTATAAAGAAAGCTGAGCACCAAAGAACTGATGCTTTTGAACTGTGGTGTTGGAGAAGACTCGAGAGTCCCTTGGACTACAAGGAGATCAAACCAGTTAATCCTAAAGGAAATCAGTTCTGAATATTCATTGGAAGGACTGATGCTGAAACTGAAGCTCCAATACTTTGGCTACCTGATGTTAAGAACTGACTCATTTGAAAAGACCTTGATGCTGGGAAAGACTGAAGGCAGGAGAAGAATGGGATGACAGAGGATGAGACGATTGGATGGCATCATTGACTCAATGGACATGAGTTTGAGCAAGCTCTGGGAGTTGGTGATGGACAGGCATGCCTGGCATGCTGCAGTCCATGGGGTTGCAAAGAGTCGGACAAGACTGAGTGACTGAACTGAGTTGAAGATTGATATAATTTCACTGACTGCTTACTATGCTTAAAGGAATAGTTAATTTCTTCCAGTTCAACATTAGTTTTTCCTGATCATTATCCGTGTTGTTTTATGTCATTCAAGTCAACAAAATGAGTTTCCAGCTTTTACTTAATGCTACTAGGCATGCACCAATTTCTTCATAAGCATCAGACAAAAAAAATAACTTTTTGGGAAAATGCACAGATCTTATTTTGTGTTCCTTAATAAAACGTATAGGAAAAAAATTAATAGAATTAAACTTCAAGCAAGAGACTGCCAACATTTTTAAAAGGTGAGGAAATCAGGTACAATATAAAAAATCAGGAAGAAATAAGTCAGATGTACCAAAAGGATTAACATCAAAATACTGACTGGGGTAGGATTCCTTAATTGATAACCGGATGGCTACATTTATTGTATTCCTAATATGTGTTTCTTCATGTAACATATATTGTTTCTTATTTTCATAACAGCTCTGCTGGGTGGAGACTTTTTCCTTATAACATGTAGCAACTTGGATGGACTATTTTGCATGTATTTGGAAGGCTTGTTTTGCATTTTTAGTCCCAAAACATTTTTCCAGCTTGCTTATGGGAAAATGAGGTCTATCATAAGTAACTTCTAGTGTGATTTTTAAAATCTCCTTTAAAAAACTTAAGTGGAACCCCTTCTTTTAGATGTAACTAGATGAGTCTGAACTTTAAAAGGATCTATCACAGAACTAAGACTGGAGAAGGAATTGGAAACCCACACCAGTATTCATGCCTGGGAAATTCCATGGATATAGGAGCCTGGTGGGCCACAGTCCATGGGGTCACAAAGAGTCGGACATGGCTGAGCAACTGAGTATTCATGCAGTATAGGACTAAGACATATTCTTAACTATCAAAAGCATTTATAAATCTAAAAAACAACTGCCCTGGACTATTTAAAAGAGAGACATTACTTATTTACACTTTATAGATTAAAAAAAAGAGACACTGCCAGAGTCAATGACATGCCAGAGGCAGCCCAGTCAGTGAGTGGCCTTAAGGAATACCCATTCCTTCTCATGTCCAGTGGGATGCTCCATTGGGAAGTCAAGACTTTAAGTGCCCTATTCCACTCAAAGCTCCATTTTTCTACTTGGTGCAGTAACTGAAGTTTCATGTAGACAGTAGTAGAAGTACACAGTAACCCTTAAAAGGAGTAGTTGCAAATCAAGCTTTTCTTTCCTTTCCCCTCAGAATCATGTCACTTTTAGTCTGTTCTGGACCAGTTCTAGGATGTTCCTATTCCTATTAGTTAATTGAAGAATGAGAATTAGTTGATTGAAGACAAGAATTGTTTGGCTTATCATTAATTTTTGCTTCCTACACTATGCTTGGTTTTATGGTGCCAATTTCAGTCCAGGAAAAGGAAGATATCAATTATCTTGTCTAATTTTTTTTGTTTTTAATATTTATCTTCAAAAGCTCCAGTTAAAATTCATCTTCATTAGCTCCCTTTAGTCTCCCTCCCTTCACTTCTTGACAAAACAAACAAAAATTCAGGAGGGAAGGATTTGATTTAGTTTCGCCCTAAAAACAGTGGGTTGCTTTGGCATACATTATTGCTTTATAATTCATAAGAGAATGGAGGGGTCCTAAGATGGCAAAGGAATAAGATGGGGAGACCACTTCCTCCCCCACAAATTCTTCGAAAGATCATTTGAACGCTGAACAAATACCACAAAACAACTTCTGAACGCTGGCGGAGGACACCAGGCACCCAGAAAGGCAGCCATTTGTCTTCAAAAGGAGGTAGAACAAAATATAACAGATAAAAAGAAAGACAAAACGGTTAGGGATGGAGATCTGTCCTGGGAAGGGAATCTTAAAGAGAAGTTTCCAAACACCAGGAAACCCTCGGCGGGTCTGTGGGGAATTTTGAAATCTCAGAGAGCAACATAACCGGGAGGAAAAAAACAAATAAATAAAACCCACAGATTGCATGCCTAATTGCAACTCCCAGCAGAGAAGTAGCCCAGACACTCGCTTCTGCCATCAGCAAGCAGGGGCTCAACAGGGAGGCATGGGCTGCATTGCTTAGGGTAAGGACCAGGCCTGAATACCCTAAGGGCAATCTGAGGGAGCTAACGTGAAATAGCAACTCAAACCATGGGATAGCCAGAGAGGAAAAAAAAAAAAGGAAAGAAAGAGAACTTTCCTGTGAAAAGCTCTGTTTGACTGTGTGGATCACAATAAACTGTGGAAAATTCTGAAAGAGATGGGAATACCAGACCACCTGACCTGCCTCTTGAGAAACCTATATACAGGTCAGGAAGCAACAGTTAGAACTGGACATGGAACAACAGACTGGTTCCAAGTAGGAAAAGGAGTACATCAAGGCTGTATATTGTCACCCTGCTTATTTAACTTCTATGCAGAGTACATCATGAGAAATGCTGGACTGGAAGAAATACAATCTGGAATCAAGACTGCCAGGATAAAGATCAATAACCTCAGATATGCAGATGACACCACCCTTATGACAGAAAGTGAAGAGGAACTAAAAAGCCTCTTGATGAAAGTGAAAGAGGAGAGTAAAAAAGTTGGCTTAAAGCTCAACACTCAGAAAACTAAGATCATGGCATCTGGTCCCATCACTTCATGGGAAATAGATGGGGAAACAGTGGAAATAGTGTCAGACTTTACTTTTGGGGCTCCAAAATCACTGCAGATGGTGATTGCAGCCATGAAATTAAAAGACGCTTACTTCTTGGAAGAAAAGTTATGACCAACCTAGATAGCATATTCAAAAGCAGAGACATTACTTTGCCGACTAAGGTCCGTCTAGTCAAGGCTATGGTTTTTCCAGTAGTCATGTATGGATGTGAGAGTTGGACTGTGAAGAAGGCTGAGTGCCGAAGAATTGATGCTTTTGAACTGTGGTGTTGGAGAAGACTTTTGAGAGTCCCTTGGACTGCAAGGAGCTCCAACCAGTCCATTCTCAAGGAGATCAGCCCTGGGTGTTCTTTGGAAGGAATGATGCTAAAGCTGAAACTCCAGTGCTTTGGCCACCTCATGTGAAGAGTTGACTCATTGGAAAAGACCTTGATGCTGGGAGGGATTGGGGCCAGGAGGAGAAGGGGACGACAGAGGATGAAATGGCTGGATGGCATCACTGACTCGATGGACATGAATCTGAGTGAACTCTGGGAGTTGGTGATGGACAGGGAGGCCTGGCATGCTGCGATTCATGGAATCGCAAAGAGTCGGACACAACTGAGTGACTGAACTGAACTGAACTGAAGGCACTGTCCATCCCGCTCACAAAACAAAGGACTGAGAGAATACCAGAGGAGAGCTAGCCAGCTGCAGACCAGCCCATCCTCCACTGGAGGCAGGGATGCAGGCCAGCGACAGCCAGAGCTGGAAGGCAAGGGGCAAACTCAGCCCCAGAGATAGCATCCCCTACCAAACTGTGAGCAGGCTCCCAGTTGCTAATCAAGTCTTCCTGGGATTCTGGATGGTTGACATCCATCAGGAGGGTTGCAGCCAGAGATCAGCTCCCCAGAGGAGACACACAGCACACCTGAGATGGAGCTCCCGCTGCACACCCAGGAAACCAAGCAGCTCGGACTGGGGAGGTGATAAGATGCACTGACCAGCTGGGAAGAGTGCGCTCGCCAAACACCTGGTCGCCTGAGCTGTTCGGACCTGGGAAGGTCACAAAATGCAGGCCCAACAGAGCCTTTGTGGAGTACCCAAGAACCTGAACCCAAGCACCCTAGATCTGGGAAGTGCACACAACTCAGGGCCTGCTTTAGACAGTTCCCTAGCAGAGCAGCCTGGAGCCTGAGCAGTATAGACTGGGAAAGCACACACACGCCGTGAGTGGGAGCAAACCCAGTGTGGCCCAGTCACCGTGAGCACTCCCCACACACGCCAGTGATATTTGTTTGCAGTGTTCCTCCCTCCCTGCAGCACAACTGAACAAGTGAGTCTAAGTAAGTGACCACCTTCACCTCCTTGTGTTAGGGAGCAAGTTAGATACTAAAGATACTTGCAAAAAGAGGAAGCCAAAACAAACAAAGAGGGAATGGCTTTGGAAATGACAGGTGCAACAGTTAAAACCCTGTAGTTAGCACTGGCTCCATTGGAAGGGACCTATGGACATTGAGTAGAAGTATAAGGTGGAACAAGGAACTATCTGAAACTGGACTGACCACACACTGCCCTCAACAGCTCCAGAGAAATTCCTAGATATATTTTACTATTATCATTTTTTAATTTGTTAAATTTTTTAAAATTTTAAGTTCTTTATCACTCCTTTAATTTTCATTTTTAAAACCTACTATTACCTTGGGGAAAAAAGACCCTACTTTTAAAGCAAATTTCATATTTTTTATATAACTTTTGTGATTTTTTTTAATATTGTATTTGTGAGAATCTAACCTCTACTCTAGATTTTTAACCTTTACTTTTCGGTATTTGTTATCATATCTGTACCTTTAAGAATCCAATCTTCAGAACCCATTTTTACTTAGGCGTGTGATTACTAGCTTGATTGCTCTCTCCCCTTTTGACTCTCCTTTTTCTCCCCCAGGTCACCTCTATCTCCTCCCTCCCCCTACTCTTCTCTACTTAATTCTGTGAACCTCTTTGGGTGTTCCAGACCATGGAGAAAACTTAAGGAACTGATCACAAGCTAGATTGGTCTCTCTCCTCTTTGACTGCCCTTCCTCTCCTCCTGCTCACCTCTATTTCCTTCCTGCCTCTTCTCTTCTCTATGGAACTCCATGAACCTCTCTGAGTATTCCAGACTGTGGAGAGCAAACAGGGAATTGATTACTGGCTAGACTGTTCTCCCCCCCTTTGATTCCCCCTCTTCTCTTCTCCTCCTAGTTACCTCTATCTCCCTCCTCCCTCTTCTCTTCTTCACATATCTCTGTGAACCTCTCTGGGTATCCCTCACTGTGGAGAATCTTTTCACCATTAACCTAGATGTTATATCATTAGTGCTGTACGGATGGAGAAGTCTTGAGGCTTCTGTAAGAATAAGACTGAAAGCTAGAGGCAGGATACCTAAATCCAAAACTTGAGAACACCAGAAAACTCCTGACTCCAGGGACCATTAATCGACAAAAGCTCATCCAAAAGCCTCCATACCTACACTGAAATCAAGTTCCACCCAAGAGCCAACAAGTTTCAGAACAAGACATACCAAGCTAATTCTCCAGTAAAGCAGGAACATAACACTGAGCACAAAAATACAGGTGGCCAAAAGTCACACCAAGCCCACAGACACCTCAAAACTCACTGCTGGACACTTCACTGCACTCCAGAGAGAAGAGACCCAGCTCCACCCACCAGAACACCGAAGCAAGCTTCCCTAATCAGGAAACCTTGACAAGACACTTGTCCAACCTCACACACAGGGAGGAACCTCCACAATAAAGAGGAACCACTAACTTTCAGCATACAGAAAGACCACTCCAAATACAGCAGCTTAAACAAGATGAAAAGGCAAAGAAACATTCAGCAGGTAAAGGAACATGATAAAAACCCACCAAACCGAACAAAAGAGGAGGAAATAGGAAGTCTACCTGAAAAAGAATTCAGAATAATGATAGTAAAAATGATCCAAAATTTTGAAAACAAAATGGAGTTACAGATAAATAGTCTGGAGACAAGGATTGAGAAGATGCAATAAAAGCTTAACAAGCACTTAGAAGAAATAAAAAAGAGTCAGTCAATAATGAATAATGCAGTAACTGAGATAAAAAGCACTCTAGAGGGAACCACCTGTAGAATAACTGAGGCAGAAGATAGTATAAGTGAGGTGAAAGATAGAATGGTGGAAATAAATGAAGCAGAGAGGAAAAAAGAAAAAAGAATTAAAAGAAATGAGGACAACCTCAGAGACCTCTGGGACAGTGTTAAACGCCCCAACATTCGAATCATAGGAGTCTCAGAAGAAGAAGACAAAAAGAAAGGCCATGAGAAAATACTTGAGGAGATAATAGTCGAAACTTCCCTAAAATAGGGAAGGAAATAGCCACCCAAGTCCAAGAAACCCAGAGAGTGCCAAACAGGATAAACCCAAGGTGAAACAGCCCAAGACACATATTAATCAAATTAACAAAAATCAAACACAAAGAACAAATTTTAAATACAGCAAGGGAAAAACAACAAATAACCCACAAGGGGATTACCATAAGGATAACAGCTAATCTTTCAATAGAAACTGTTCAGGCCAGAAGGGAATGGCAGGACATACTTAAAGTGATGAAAGAGAAAAACCTACAACACAGATTACTGTACCCAGCAAGGATCTCATTCAAACATGAAGGAGAAATCACAAGTTTTACAGACAAGCAAAAGCTGAAAGAATTTAGCACCACCAAACCAGCTCTTCAACAAATGCTAAAGGATCTTCTCTAGACAGGAAACACATAAAAGGTTTATAAACTCGAACCCAAAACAACAAAGTAAATGGCAATGGGATCATACTTATTAATAATTACCTTAAATGTAAATGGGTTGAATGCCACAACCAAAAGACAAAGACTGGCTGAATGGATACAAAAATAAGACCCCTATATATGCTGTCTACAAGAGACCGACCTCAAACCTAGAGACACAAACAGACTGAAAATGAAGGGCTGGAAAAAGATATTTCATGCAAATGGAGAACAAAAGAAAGCAGGAGCAGCAATACTCATATCAGATGAAATAGATTTTGAAATAAAGGCCATGAAAAGAGACAAAGAAGGGCACTACATAGTGATCAAAGGATCAATCCAAGAAGAAGATATAACAATTATAAATATATATGCACCCAACATAGAAGCACTGCAATATGTAAGGTAAATGCTAAAAATATGAAAGGGGAAATTAACAGTAACACAATAATAATGGGAGACTTTAATACCCCACCCACTCCTATCAATAGATGAACTAAACAGAAAATTAGCAAGGAAACACAAACTTTAAATGATACAATGGACCAGTTAGACCTAATTGATATCTATAGGACATTTCACCCTAAAACAATTTCATCTTTTTCTCAAGTGCACATGGAACTTTCTCCAGGATAGATCACATCCTGGGCCATAAATCTAGCCATGATAAATTCAAAAAAACTGAAATCATCTCAAGCATTTTTTCTGATCACAATGTGGTAAGATTAGATGTGAAGTACAGGGGAAGAAAAAAAACTTAAAAATACAAACATATGGAGGCAAAACAACACACTTCTGAATAACCAACAAATCACAGAAGAAATAAAAAACAGATCAAAATATGCATAGAAATTAATGAAAATAAAAACATGACAACCTAAAATCTATGGGATTCAGTAAAAGCAGTGCTAAGGGAAAGTTTCACAACAATACAAGACTACCTCAAGAAATAGGAGAGAAATCAAATAAATAACCTAACTCTACACCTAAAGCAACTAGAAAAGGAAGAAATGAAGAACCCCAGGGTTAGTAAAAGGAAAGAAATCACAAAAATTAGGGCAGAAATAAATGCAAAAGAAACAAAAGAGACCATAGCAAAAATTAACAAAGCTAGAAGCTGGTTCCTCAAGAAGATAAATAAAATAGACAAATCATTAGCCAGACTCATCAAGAAACAAAGGGAGAAGAATCAAATCAAGAAAATTAGAAATTAAAATGGAGAAATCACAGCAGACAACACAGAAATACAAAGGATCATAAGAGACTACTATCAGCAACTATATGCCAATAAAATGGACAACTTGGAAGAAATGGACAAATTCTTAGAAAAGTATAACTTTCCAAAACTGAGCCAGGAAGAAATAGAAAATCTCAACAGACTGATCACAAACACAGAAGTCAAAACCATAATCAGGAATCTTCCAACAAACAAAACCCCAGGACCAGATGGCTTCACAGCTCAATTATACCCAAAATTCAGACAAAAGTTAACACCTATCCTACTCAAACTCTTCCAAAAAATTGCAGAGGAAGGTAAACTTCCAAACTCATTCTATAAGGCCACCATCACCCTAATACCAAAACTTGACAAAGATGCCACAAAAAAAAGAAAACTACAGGCCAATATCACTGATGAACATAGATGCAAAAATCCTTAACAAAATTCTAGCAAACAGAATCCAACAACATATTTAAAAAGATCATACATCATGACCAAGTGGGCTTTATCCCAGGGATGCAAGGATTCTTCAATATTCGAAATCAATTAATGTGATACACCACATTAACAAATTAAAAGATAGAAACCTTATGATTGTCTCAACAGATGCAGAGAAAGCCTTTGACAAAGTTCAACATCCATTTATGATAAAAACTCTCCAAAAGAAGGCATAGAAGGAACATACTTCAACCTAATAAAAGCCATATATGATAAACCCACAGCAAATATTATCCTCAATGGTGAAAAACTGAAAGCATTTTCCCTAAAGTTAGGAATGAGACAAGGATGATGATTTTCACCACTACTGTTCAACATAGTTTTGGAAGTTTTGGCCACAGCAATCAGAGCAGATAAAGAAATAAAAGGAATCCAGATTAGAAAAGAAGAAGTAAAACTCTCTCTGTTTGCTGATGACATGATCCTCTACATAGAAAACCCTAAAGACACCACCAGAAAATTACTAATCAATGAATACAGTAAAGCTACAGGACATAAAATTAACACACATAAATCCCTTGCATTCCTATATACTAACAATGAGAAAACAGAAAAAGAAATTAAGGAAAAAATTCCTTCCATTCACCATTGCAATGAAAAGAATAAAATACTTAGGAATAAATCTACCTAAAGAAACAAAAGACCTATATTTAGAAAACTACAAAACACTGATGAAAGAAATCAAAGAGGACACAAATAGATGGAGAAATGTACCATGTTCATGGATCAGAAGAATCAATATAGTGAAAATGAGTATACTACCCAAACCAATCTATAGAGTCAATGCAATCCCTATCAAGCTACCAACAGTATTTTTTAGAGAATTAGAACAAATAATTTCACAATTTGTATGGAACTACCAAAAAACCATGAATAGCCAAAGCAATCTTGAGGAAGAAGAATGGAACTGGAGGATAAACCTGCCTGACTTCAGGCTATACTACAAAGCAACAGTCATCAAGACAGCATGGTACCGGCACAAAGACAGAAACATAGATCAATGTAACAAAATAGAAAGCCGAGAGATAAATCAATGTACCCATGGACACCTTATCTTTGACAAAGGAGGCAAGAATATACAATGGAGAAAAGACTATCTCTTTAACAAGTGGTGCTGGGAAAACTGGTCAACCACTTGTAAAAGAATGAAACTAGAACACTCTCTAACACCATACACAAAAATAAACTCAAAATGGATTAAAAACCTAAATATAAGAGCAGAAACTACAAAACTCCTAGAGGAAAACATAGGCAAAACACTCTCTGACATAACTCATAGCAGGATTCTCTATGACCCTCCTCCCAGAGTAACAGAAATAAAAGCAAAAATAAACAAATGGGACCTAATTAAGCTTAAAAGCTTTTGCACAATGAAGGAAACTATAAGCAAGGTGAAAAGAAAGCCTTCAGAATGGGAGAAAATAATAGCAAGTGAAGCAACTGACAAAGAATTAATCTCAAAAATAAACAAGCAACTCCTGCAGCTCAATTTCAGAAAAATAAATGACCCAATCAAAAAATGGGCCAAAGAACTAAACAGACATTTCTCCAAAGAAGACATACAAATGGCTAACAAACATATGAAAAGATGCTCAACATCACTCATTATCAGAGAAATGCAAATCAAAACCACAATGAGATATCATCTCACAGTGGTCAGAATGGCTGCTATCAAAAAGTCTGCTGCTGCTGCTGCTGCTGCGTCACTTCAGTCGTGTCTGACTCTGTGTGACCCCACAGACAGCAGCCCACCAGGCTCCCCCGTCCCTGGGATTCTCCAGGCAAGAACACTGGAGTGGGTTGCCATGTCCTTCTCCAATGCATGCAAGTGAAAAGTGAAAGTGAAGTTGCTCAGTCGGGTCCGACCCTCAGCGACCCCATAGACTGCAGCCTTCCAGGCTCCTTCATCCATGGGATTTTCCAGACAGGAGTACTGGAGTGGGGTGCCATTGCCTTCTCTGATCAAAAAGTCTACAAACAATAAATGCTGGAGAAGGTGTGAAGAAAAAGGAACCATCTTACACTGTTGGTGGGAATGCAAACTAGTACAGCCACTATGGAGATCAGTGTGGAGATTCCTTAAAAAACTAGAAATAGAACTACCATATGACCCAGCAATCCCACTGCTGGGCATACACACGGAGGACACCAGAATTGAAAGAGACATGTGTACCCCAATGTTCATTGCAGCACCGTTTACAATAGCCAGGACATGAAGCAACCTAGATGTCCATTGGCAGATGAATGGATAAGAAAGCTGTGGTACATATACACAATGGAATGCATTTGAATCAATTCTAATGAGGTGGATGAAACTGGAGCCTATTATACAGAGCGAAGTAATTCAGAAAGAAAAACACCAATACAGTATATTTACGCATATATGTGGAATTTAGAAAGATGGTAACAATGACCCTATATGTGAGACAGCAAAAGAGACACAGAGGTAAAGAACAGACTGTTGGACTCTGTGGGAGAAGGCGAGGGTGGGATGATTTGAGAGAATAGCATTGAAACATGTATATTATCACATGTGAAATAGATCGCCAGTGCAGGTTCGATACATGAGGCAGGGTGCTCAGGGCTGCTGCACTGAGATGACCCTGAGGGATGTGATGGGGAGGGAGGAGGGAGAGAGGGTCAGGATGGGGAACACATGTACACCCATGGCTGCTTCATGTGAATGTATGGCAAAAACCAGCACAATATTGTAAAGTAATTAGCCTCCAATTAAAATAAAAATAATAGAAAATTTAAAAACTAAATAAATTAGAGTGCTAATATATAAAAGTATAATAATTTTAAAAAATTAAAAATAAATAAAAACATGCATTTGTCTCGGACTGTAAGGAGATCAAACCAGTCAATCCTAAAGGAAATCAACCCTGAATATTCATTGGAAGGACTGATGTTGAAGCTGAAGCTCCAGTACTTTGAACACCTGATGTGAAGAGCTGACTCAGTGGAAAAGATCTTGATGCTGGGAAAGATTGAGGGCAGGAGGAGAAAGGGGCAGCAGAGGATGAGATGGTTGGATGGTATCACTGACTTGACGGACATGAGTTTGAGCAAACTTTGGGACAGTGAAGGACAGGGAAGCCTGGCATGCTGCAGTCCATGGGACTGCAAAGTCAGATACTACTTACTGACTGAACAACATTTAATACATTTAAATACATTAATACAACTTAATAAAGGAAATCAGTCCTGAATACTCATTGGAAGGACTGATGTTGAAGCTGAAACTCCAATACTTTGGCCACCTGATGCAAAGAACTGACTCATTGGAAAAGACCCTGATGCTGGGAAAGACGGAAGGAGGGAGGAAAAGGGGACGACAGAGGATGAGATTGTTGGATGGCATCACCGACTCAATGGACATGAGTTTGAGTAAGCTCCAGGAATTGGTGATGGACAGGGAAGCCTGGCATGCTGCAGTCCATGTGATCGCAAAGAGTCAGACATGACTAAGCGACTGGACTGAACTAAATACATTTTGATGTTAACTTAAAATTTATGACCAACCTAGATAGCATATTCAAAAGCAGAGACATTACTTCGCCGACTAAGGTCCATCTAGTCAAGGCTATGGTTTTTCCAGTAGTCATGTATGGATGTGAGAGTTGGACTGTGAAGAAGGCTGAGCACTGAAGAATTGATGTGTTTGAACTGTGGTGTTGGAGAAGACTCTTGAGAGTCCCTTGGACTGCAAGGAGATCCAACCAGTCCATTCTGAAGGAGATCAACCCTGGGATTTCTTTGGAAGGAATGATGCTAAAGCTGAAACTCCAGTACTTTGGCCACCTCATGTGAAGAGTTGACTCATTGGAAAAGACCTTGATGCTGGGAGGGATTGGGGGCAGGAGGAGAAGGGGACGACAGAGGATGAGATGGCTGGATCGCATCACTGACTCGATGGACGTGAATCTGAGTGAACTCTGGAAGTTGGTGATGGACAGAGAGGCCTGGCGTGCTGTGATTCATGGGGTCGCAAAGAGTCGGACACGACTAAGTGGCTGAACTGAACTGAATGTTCAGTTTAATATTTAAAAACGTAATACATTTAAGTGTATGTATATTTGTATATATTATCATTTATTAAATAGTATTTTGAAAGTATATTTGTGTGTTTATATATTACATACCCACACAACACACATGTCTTTAGGAGAGCCCAAGAGAACGCAAGAGGGAATATTGACACAGGGAACAGGCAGGCATTTAGCAAGAAGAGTTTCAGAATGGAGTTTTGTCCCTCCATGAAATCAGTAGAGGAACTTGAAGTTTCTAACACAAAGTCAGTGTCAAAAAGGCCCTGAATACATTTCTGTTACTAGATGACTGGAACTGTCCTCATTATGCGTGTTACACAAGTTGTGTAGACCTCAGATAAAGAAAAGACTCCCTCTTAACAAGTACAATGCAGATAGGTATTATGCTTAAATAACAGTTTAATGCCATCTTTTCTGAGCAGGCTTCCCATCTTCAGGATAAAGTCTAAACTTCAGCATTGAATAAAACTGCTGCAAGCCCCCACCCTCTACTAACTTCCAACTGCAGGATGGCTCTCCCACCAAGTAAGATAAATAGTTTTGTTTCTATTTTGCAATAAGACTTTATAATTGTGCCACAGAGTTTATAGGAATATAGGCTCAAGGAAGTTAATATTCCTCGTTCAACTGTTTGCCTTCTTTCTCTTCACTGTGTCTAGCCTGAAGGTCCTAAGACTGATGAACTGAGGGGAAATAAAGATCAATGACCCATGAAGAGTCAAGATGAGGCTTGCACATAAATATCAGGTCTGTTAGTTCCACACACAAGCCCCTTGCTAACCACCAGTCCTGTAGTTCTTAGAATATATAATCAGTTATATGTCCCTGAAGAGTTGGCTCAAGAGGGTGTCTTTTTCAGGTGGCGCTAGTGGTAAAGAACCCACCTGCTAATGCAGGAGACATAAGAAATGTGGTTTTGATCCCTGGGTTGGGAAGAGCCTCTGGAAAAGGAAATGGCCACCTACTCAATTATTCTTGCCTGGAGAACCCATGGACAGAGGAGCCTGGTAGGCTACAGTTCATAGGACAACAAAGAGTCAGACAGGACTGAAGCAACTTAGCACACACACAACACGTTAACTATTTGTAACTCATGTGTTTTAATGCTCTTTAGCTTTAAAAGTACATTTACAAATAACATCACATTTGAGCCCCATTCACATGACTATGGAAGCTAAACATCATTTCCCCTTTTATGGATTGAGTATTAAAATCTCAGTGGTATTTGTAAGTAAACAAAGTAGTAACTTAAAAACTGCAAGTTGTGGTTCCAAATCTCCCACTCTTTCCCATATCATTTACATTGTATGATCTGAAAGCTGATTGAAGTATAGAATAACCCACCTCTAATTAAATCTCTTCCTAACTTGCCTATTATTATAGGCATTTCTCTAGATATGTGTGCTCTTAAACCAGATCAATGAATTATGTGACTGAGACACTGGGTATCTGACATATCCACAGGGATTACTATCTGTTAGTCATGAACATGGGCTTCCCTGGTGGCTCAGATGGTTAACATGTAGAGTCACCTACCAGAGAACAGCTCTCTGTGCCAATGAATAGTGCAAAGTGAAAGTTTGACAGAGAAAGGAGTCTGGGAACTGTCTTAAGCGTGAAACTGTCCCTAAATAGGACATTTGAATTATAGCTCTAGATTCAATACAGAAGTGTCAGAAAGGGCTGGAATGATTCATGAAAGCTAGGGAGAGAGGCTGGGAGTGTCCCATGGTCTGAAAACACTAATTGTCTTTGGGAATCAAAAGTGATTATATGTCAAAGTCCCTTTACACTGGAAAGTCCCTTTACAACCAGGAAGAATTTGCAAGAAGAGAGAGAGGGGGGAAAAAAAAAAAAAAAAAACTAACCACACTCAGTTGTCCTTTTGGGTAAGTGTAACACAGGCTTTCATTATTTCTCTAGAGTATGCTAAGTAAAAGTCCTATACACTTTACCAATCTTGGTGCTGTCTTGAGGACAAGGAGGTTAAAACCCACAGGTCACATGGGTATACTGAGGCAGAGAAGTAGCATGTCAAGTGGTTTAGAATATGTATTCAATCTAGTGACTAGGGTAAATGGGATTTCATGCCGAATGCCTTAGTTTTAACTGTGACGCATATTTTCTCCTTAAGCCATCATTTCAAAATGGAAATATTTTTGGTATAACTTGGTCTTTATGATTTTCATGTTTACTATTATGGAGTTGCTCTTTTTACATTTTATTTTTCTTATAAAGAATATTTTCAATCAGTGCCTAAAACATCAATATGTACCTTACATATGAATCACACCTTATGCTTACAGACAGGATTCTTTCAGACACCATAAAATGTGATGATCCTTTATTTATTAAATGTCAATCTGAGCCACAACTATATAGTTTATTGTCTTACTACTCAAACAAAATGGTTGCAGTTGTCTTCCTGTAATTCTTTAAAATAAAAAATGGAAAATTAGAGAAGGAACTAAGACAGTCTTCTGCTGATCTGAAATGGCTGCAAGATTAAAGCTCTTCAACTACCAAGGCCAAATTAAAATCTTTAACTCTCAAAAGAGGGAGCTTGGCCAGAAACTTTTCATAACTATTATTACAACTGCATAAAGAGCAATGTGCCAATTTGATCCCAGGAATGCATGGATAGTTAAAACTCCATGAAGGTCAGTTTGCCCTACTGGTAAAGTTTTATGTGTATACATGCCGTATATAGGATGGCTAGAGTAGGAGCTCAAAACTTATACCTGAATGGACAAATGAACAACACAGTGTTTGGCATCTATAGAAGAATCTAATGCTGTGATATCCACACTTGATTTAAAATGAGCTCCCTGAATTTCAGATGTGCCAGACTTTCACTGCTGTAAACACTAACTGAAATGAAGGGAACCAGATCAAGATTTCAAGATCTGTTTGGCAACAGGTTACAATGAGGATCTGTATGATGCTGCTCCAGTTTCATCACTGCATGACTTTAGCTGACTTGACTTCACCTCCTCTTTTCTTCAGGGACAAAAAGGAGGCAACGGCATATACCTTGAGTGATATTGTTAAGATCAAAAGAGATGTTGTATGTAAAAGCTCATCCATAGTCCTGGGTACAATAAATGTTAATTCCTCATATATATATATTTTTTATAATGGGATTTACTTCAGCAAAACCTGGCCTAAGCTCATTTGCTTTTATATGGAGCAATTCTATCTTCTTCCTTTTAATATTATATACACAAGCATAAGTTTCTCCCTTCTGTTTCTCCCTTCTATAACTATTCATTCTATAGATAGTTTAGCACTAGTTAGAGTGCCTGCTCGGCACAGTTACTAGGAAGGGTGAAATTAGAAGGGAGGACGAAGGGCAGAAATGTCTAATGAAGCGTCATTCTGCTTCCACATGGAAATTCAAGCACATAGGCATTTGGAGAATCGAGAAATATGTAACTGACAAACCTCAAGTGTAAGTGAAAAAAATATGTAATTTTAATATTAATATAAAACACAGAAGATAATAACAGTGGCAGAAGAATCAGGACACCAGGATTAAAGACAAGACAAGTGACAGTAAAGCAGGGAGAGAGTAAGGAATGGGAAAGATTTAAGCTGTGAAAGGAGAGCATTTGCTCAGCTAACCTATCCTGGTCAGAATCCAGTGCTGCAGCAGTGCACCAGTGCTGATCCACCATTTTTAGGAGGAGGCTGGCAAAAACCATTGTGTCTGATCAAAGGATCCAAAAGTTAACGGATACATACAGCTTATATTTTAAAATACACCAGGATACAGTATGTTGTGTGTTCATTAATTTTAACCTAGCAACTATCTTTAACTTTTGAAGTTAATTCAAGCCATTCCCAAATCAGGAACACACAGCCCTTGGATATTTAAATCTAAATGAAAAACTTTAGGAGGACCTGAGCCAAGGTGGCATTTTGCAAGGGCAATGCTTCTCTGGCCTTAAATTCAGTCAATCCTAGAATGTGTCAGGTAGTATAAGGGACATCAGAAGCACATTTTTGTCAATGTAATGAATGCTCTTCAAGTTGATGTGGCTTGGCTAGAAATAGCGCAAATGCACTTCCATATTTACATGAACAGGGTGTAAGAATCACCAGGCAGTAGGCTGGCATTTCCATTCAGCCTTGTGCTCCAACACCAATGAGATGATTCTGGGGCAAATGCCCACTGCTACTAAATGAGTGCTGCATTTGTCTCCAGGGCACCTTTCTGGCAAGGTCTTTATCAGAGTGCCTATAACTATGAAGAGCTGGGACTGCATTGAGCTTCATGAACAGTTTCGTGTGACCTCTTTTTGCATGTTTGCTAATAAATATTTTTATGGATGGCAAACCACGAACTTGTTTTCATTATAAATACACTAGTTGCCAGCAAGGTTGTCAGGGAGGGAACCCACAGAACTCATTTCTCTCAAGGTATCAGATAATTATTCCTGTTGTCTACCAAGAAGATCCTAACAACTATGAAAGGCCAAATTGGCTTAGGAAATTCTAAACAGACAGGAAAGCACAAAGTAGCAAATATTTATTCAAATAGTTGACTAGAAATCCAAATATTTAGGTTCCATTTAGACCACAAATTTATTCTTTGTGCCTACCTCTGGGCTGGGTATTAGGAGCAAATATAGATATGGAAAATAAAATTCTTAACCAAAGTGGGCATACAGGCTTTCTGTGTGTGTGCTCACACAAGTGAACATGTATGTGTGTTGTGTGTTGAGGGGCTCAAGAAGATAGAAAAGAGAAAAGCTTGTGTCTGAACAATTACAATTGGTCTAATGTTTGCTATGACAATGAGGTCGTGCACTGCATATCTATTAAAGTATGAAATTTGGACTCTTAATACCATTTGTTGGCAGAGGGTAATGTGGACAAGAAGGGGTTAGAGAAGTGGTAACTGCCATGAGTTTTGAAGGACAACTTGAAGCTAGCAGAGAGAATGACAAGATAGGGAGAGAATAATATATGCAAAGGCATAAATGTAAGAAAGCCCTTGAGGAATCTGAAGTACAATAAAACCTCATGATAACACAATAACTCGAATTCAAATGCAAAGCATTGGCTCACCAGGTCATTTCATTATCCCTGCAAAACAGGCTTCTGCATTTCACATGGCTGAATGTTCTGGACCCCACTTATGATGATATGGCAGCATTTCTTTTAGTTCACTGAAAGCGGTTAGAGTGTGAAGTACATGGCTGTGAGTGATGGGGAAAGGCTCATGGCCAGAGATGGCACTGAAGAATTAGTTCCGGGCATGGTTATAACAGGACTTGGGGTGGCATGTGACAGTCTGGGTATCAACCTGAAAGTAATGTTGAGTCAGAAGGATATAAAGCATAGAATCAGTGTGTATAGATATGCATTTAGAAAAATAATTGGCATCAGGATAAATGATAAACTGAAGGGGCTAAGATAGGGAGATGTAAACCAGATAAAAAACTATCGTAGTTAGAGCAAAGGAACAGGATAACGATCTAAACTAAGGCAGTGAGGTAGAAATGGAGAAAAGAAAATTTCAAGAGACATTTGGAAGAAAAAACTGAGATCACTTGGTGACTAAAGGATGTGAGTGAAGAGGAAAAATGGTTACCATTTTACAACTTTGAGTGACATGGAGGATACTAGATCCATTCCCCACATTATGAAATGGTTAGTCTGAAAGGAGTTTAGTAGGGAGTTTAGTAACAGATTTGTTGAACAATTTTAACTAAGCCACATTTTCTAATTACCTCTCTTTGGGTATTGCAACTGGGTTAGTCTAACATGGCAAAAACCATTAGATTTCAATAGCTAGAACTGAGTGGGATTAGATTCATTTATCATGAATTGACTGGGAGATTTGAAAATGGGGCTGTCGGAAGCTTAGTCTGGGGATATCTGTCATTACAAAAAAGTGGAATTTTAATAAATGGGAGAAGGCAAAATTTATTTCATTAAAGGAAAAAAACAAGAGTGAAGACGAGCACTCTTGAAAGAAGCCTGTTAACTCCTAGTTATGGTCTTGCATTTGCCGTTGGTCATGCTGAACAACACTGGTGATGGAACACAGAGGCTCTCAAATGAGCAAATGGGGATTTGGTGCTTTGGGGGAAACTTCGGTGGTGTGCTGATGTAGTCACTCCATAAAGCACTGGTATATCCATCCATCCAATAAATATTTATTGAATATCTGCTAAGAGCCATACATACTGAAAGAGCTGGGAGAGTTTAGACAAATTTTAAAAGAAAAGCAACAACAAATCTTGGTCAGAACACTCAAAGATGTAGACACCCATTCTACACGGAATCTAGAGATATGACAGGAATAATTAGAGTGAATTAACACCTACTCAGGGTTGACTGGGGCTTCCCCAGTGGCTCACTGAGTAAAGAATCTGCCTGCCAATGCAGGAGACAAACAGGAAATGCAGGTTCGATTCGTTGGTCTGGAAAATCCCTTGGAGGAGGAAAATCCCCTGGAGGAGGAAATGGCAACTCACTCCAGTATTCTTGCCTGAAAAAATTCCATGGGCAAAGGAGCCTGACAGGCTACAGTCCACAAGGTCACAGAGAGTCAGACACGACTGAGCGACTAAGCACAAGCACTGGTTTGACTGGACTATTTTAGCTATGGCTCACATTTTTTTGTTTTTTCTCAAGGTTTAGTTATGTTCAAATAAGGTCCTTATAAACCATATATATTGGAGAAGGCAATGGCAACCCACTCCAGTACTCTTGCCTGGCAAATCCCATGGACAGAGGAGCCTGGTAGGCTGCAGTCCATGGGGTCACTAGGAGTCGGACACGACTGAGCAACTTCACTTTCCCTTTTCACTTTCGTGCTTTGGAGAAGAAAATGGCAACCCACTCCAGTATTCTTGCCTGGAGGATCCGAGGGATGGGGGAGCCTGGTGGGCTGCCATCTATGGGGTCGCACAGAGTTAGACACGACTGAAGCGACTTAGCAGCAGCAGCAGCAGCAGCAAACCATATATATATATATATATATATATATATATATAGCTTTTTTTTTCATGATACTCATATTCCTTCTTCTAAGAATGGCAAAAGAGCACGTCAAAAGGAGAAGAGTGACTGCTATTACTCTAAAACTATTAGGAATCTTTATGTTTAAGAAAATCAAGACAAATACCAGCAAAAATATGATAGTAAAACAAAGACTCCCTTTTACAGATCAGTGTGCAGACCAGAAAGCCTCCAAATATTTCTGCTCTCAGAAAACATTTTTTCATCAATTTAATTCTGTGTGATTGCTATCTAGGGCTTACTGGAGGGAGTAGAATTCTTTCAAATGTTGTTCTATTAAAATGTACTTGGCTTCACAACTATAAACAGTTGATGCAGCAAACTTCATTGCCTGCAGTTTTAAAGTACAGACTCAAAAAGAGAAAAGTTCCATTAACAGTGGTTGTCACTAAAGATTACAGGACAAATCTCACATTAAGAGGACTTTATTCAGTGTGCTTTTCTTGGCACAACTTCACATATATGATCTAGTACATAAATATAGAAACCAATGAACAAGTTATATCCTTTCTCAGATCTCAGGATAATTTAGAATGCCAGAACTAAGATAAGAATCATTGATTTCTTTTTGTCTCAAATGCTGGATCAAAGATTCTTACAGCATGGACTGTAATAAATAAGCAGTGTCATGTACGTAGTAAACGACTGATATTTTCATAGCTCTAGTCTGTGTCTTGATTTTTTCTCCAATAGCAACATGATATGTATAACAAATACATCATGGAACCTGAGTTCAAGTCTGAAGCTCTTCCATTTAACAGCTGTATAAACTTGGGAAAGTCATCTAATCATAATAATCTTTTCTAGAGCATTTACTGTATACTTCTATAGACTATATGCATCCTTCTCTATACTATCACAAACTATCTTATGACATGTTATCATATTAGACGTGCTATATTAACTCCCCCCAAAATGCTCTGAGGTAGATACTATGATTATCCACATTTTCCAGATGAAGAAATAGACTCAGAGAAGTTAAGTGATTTCTCAAGGTCAAACTGGAACTTGAATTGAGCACCCCAAACAAAGGTCCATGGGTTTGGTCATTAGGCTCTATTTGTGATTCTGAGAATTTTGATTTGCTCATCTGTAAACTAGAAATCATAGTCATGAATCTCTCAGGATTTTTACAAGAATTATTATAAAACACAATATTACTTTTAAAAGGGATTACTGTTATAGTCGTTGTTCTAGTCTCTGATTCCCAGATTGAAAGATAGGGGAAAGCTTTTTTTCTTTTGTCCCCCAAATTCAATACCCCCCCATCCTACTGACCTGTTCTTCCTAATATCTTCAAGAGTTATTCATTCTTCTCCATTCCTGTTTCTCCAACTGTGCAAGTGAGAGTGCTCATCACTTCTTAAAATTTTGGTAACTGTGAGGTTATTTTTCTTGCTCAAGCTTTCCTCACCCTGATATAGTCTTCTCTGATTAATATACACAAAGCACCATATTTCCGTTACCATGCGTCACTCTTTACTGTTTATTAGCTAAAGACATCCTAATATCATCACCCTGATATTTGGAACTCTGGGTCCGTTGGTCTTATATTATGTATTCAAACTCATTTCTCAGGAGAATCTAATGGAATTGGGAGGGGACATTATCTGTCCTGTGTGAAGCCTTGCTCTTCTGTGGTGGAAAAGATAGACTTCGACATAGAGCTCATGAAAGGGAGACCAGGACCCACACCAAATAAATACACACATAGTAAATTACAATGATAAAGAAAGAACGGTATGAGTGTGAAAACTGACCTAGTATAGCGGTTCAGGGAAATTTCCCTGAAACAAAATAAGACCATTCATCTCACATTCCCCACCACCATGAACTTAGTTCTTCTCTTCCTTCCCTTGAAAAACTTCTGATCCTTTCCAGCAAATCCAACAATCCTTTTAGTCTTCCTCAGAATGCAACTTAAGTCCTACTTAAAATATTAAGCTTTGCTAACTTCTCCAGCCTCCAAAGATTGGACTTTTTAACAAATCCTCAGGCATTTGTGGTTCTTCATTCCTGCTATCCGTTGATAATGCAATAGATTATGGGTTTCAGGGTGAGGTGTGGGTGACTAAACAACAAACAGCTCCCACAGCTTGATTACAGATGCACATATCTAAAAATCCCATGTTCTTCTCTTCTAGATTCCACATAGAGTTATAATAAATGAGCTTTTATTTAATGAATAGCTGAATATTCAGGAGTTGTACACAGCTAGATTTCTTAAATGTAAGTAACAAAAGTAGGCACCAGAATCATGGTTCTAATACATTAAGTAACCTTCCTAATGTTTGAGATTAAGCTAAACTCAGACGGTAAAGCGTCTGCCTACAATGTGGAAGACCCGGGTTCAATCCCTGGGTCAGGAAGATCCTCTGGAGAAGGAAATGGGAACCCACTCCAGTACTCTTGCCTGGAAAATCCCATGGATGGAGGAGCATGGTAGGCTACAGTCCATGGAGTTGCAAAGAGTCAGACACGACTGAGCAACGTCACTCACTCTTGCTCATTTGCTTTAGGTTTTATTTGAGTTTAAAATTGATAATCTTTGTATTAACATTGCAGAAAAACTGATGACCTATTGTTTTGGAGGTTTGGTTCAACGTTACCTAATGTTAACACAGAATTTATAGTAACCCCAAAACTGAGCCAGCCTTAGGAAATTCACTGGTCTCTATCATTTACTCTCCAGATTATATATTTAATGATGAAAGTGAAAGTGAAAGTGAAAGGGAAGTCGCTCAGTCGTGTCCAACTCTTTGCGACCACATGGACTGTAGCCTACCAGGCTCCTCCATCCATGGGATTTTCCAGGCAAGAAAACTGGAGTGAATTGCCATTTCCTTCTCCAGGGATATTTAGTGCTAAATTCCCACAAAAAACTAAAGATCTTAAGTTTCAGCCCTTGGCATGTTGCTGAGAGGAATGTAATCCGTGTAACAAAGCTCTGTGGGTTTTTTCCCTGGTTTCCAGAGCTCTGCTTAGCATGCAATCTTGTTTGTTTGGGTGTTTTTTTTTTTTTTTTTTTTTGGTTGCTAAATCATGTCTGACTTTTTGTGACCCCAAGGACTGCAGCCCGCCAGGCTCCTCTGTCCATGGGGTTTCCAGACAAGAACACTGGAGTGGGTTGCCAGGGGATCTTCCTGGTAAGGAATCAAACTCTTGTCTCCTGCATTGGCAGGTGGATTCTTTACCAATTAGCCACTAGGGAAGTCAAGCTTGCAATCTTAAAAACAGCTAATTGAAAGTAACAGGATTCAGTGGAGGTGGGTGAAGTTTTCAGTGGAGATTGAGTTCAATTTTGGTACAAAATTTTGCCACAGTATATAGTGTTAGAGTTCTGTAGAGAGGCGTATGAGGGCTTAGGTATGCCATATTGTTCTGGGATTCATTTGTTTCCCTTTGTCTGTGGGTTAAATATCAAAGCATAGTACTATTCATAGGAGAGAAACTCCAGTTGAACTACACTTATTTCTCCCCTCTAATCTACTTTCACTCTTAAAAGACTGTATCCAAAATATTGGCACAATGATACAAAGTTTATTCTACACAGAATCCTGGAGTTCCATATCTCCTATAATTTTTATATCTATAACTTCTACCCTTTATACAAGATGTCCTTTCAACGAATATGATAAAATAATAACCTGCACAAGAAACAAGTATTTTGGCCTGTTCTCCCCGGTCTTTCTTTGACTTGTAATTAAATCTGAATGGATTTTTTCATATTTCAAGTCTTCATGTATTATTGTACCAAATTTGTTCATTCGTTCAACAAATATTTGTTGGGTAACTACTAAATGCCCTGCAATATTCCAGACAGTGATTCTGTTAGCTTTGCCAAGAGCAAAGTGAGTGTTTCTAATAGAGATGAGTGATTCTGTTTGACAGATAGCAAGGTGAGTAGAAAGAGAAACTGAGTAGTAAGATCAAATTACATCTTGGCTTCAACACTTACTTAGTGAGATCTGTCACTGAAACATCTGACAATGAATATCTTCATCTACAAAACATTGAGAAAGTCATTTCCTAGGCAGGTTGATAAGAAGTCTAGGGGTCCCCAAGGAGAGAGGGGTCTGGAATTCTCAAGGAGGAAGAAAGGACAAACTTTTTTCCTTCCCTACATTCCTTAGGATTATATAACAACAATGTATTCTGCCTGAGGACAGTCTCTGGATTAAACCTTTTGGCTAATTCTGTAAATTATGGGAGTAGACCTGCTCTTTACAAGGATTATATAACAACAATGTATTCTGCCTGAGGACAGTCTCTGGATTAAACCTTCTGGCTACTTCTGTTATCTTAAAATATGGGAGTAGGTCTGATGAGGTCTTTACAACCTCCAGACATTCTTTGGAGAGTATATAACTCCATTGTTAACACTAGCAAGGGGGTACTCTTTCTACCCCCTTCTGATGTCTATGTCAGAAGCTTTCTCTATCTCCTTTATACTTAATTAAAACTTTATTACACAAAAGCTCTGAGCGATCAAGCCTCATCTCTGGCCCCGGATTGAATTCTTCTCCTCCAGGGGCCAAGAATCCCGGCGTAATGATTCAACAACAACCTTTCAAAATCAACAGTTCAAAAAATATTTAATGAAGCTTCCATGTGCGGACATCTGTGCCAGGTGCAAGGAATGCAGCATAGCCTCCAGCAGATGAGGACTCTGCCATGATGGGGCTGGATATTTCAAGCATGTCTAGTGCATGTTATTATTGTCCCACTGGCTCTTGCTATTCCACGTGATGGTCTTTAAATGTGTTCACAGAATATTTGACACTCTTTCCTTCAAAAGGCAGAACCTAATTCCTTTGCCCCTGAATATGTGTCAGACTTAGTGACTTGTTTCTAACGAATAGAACTTGGTAGATAATATGCTCTGAGGCTTCCCAGGATAGGTGACAAAAAGGGCAGCTTTCACTTGACTGTCTCTTTCATTGCTTGGTCTGGTGGAGCGGCTGCCATGTCAAGAGGACGCTGAAACAACTTACAGACAGAAGCTGAGGCTCCTCATCAACAGTTGGTACCCACCCGTTAGTCAGGTAAGCAATCTACCTGGAAAACAGACATTCCAGCCCTAGTCAAGTTGTCATGTGAAGGCAACCCTAGCCAAATTTTAACTGCAATCTCATGACAGACTCAAAGCTAAAACTGAGTCTGTTTTAAAGTTAAGTAATTACTTAAAGTTAAGTAGTAACAAAATTTCTGACCCATAGGAACTAGAAGATAATAAAGGTTAGCTGTTGGATTTCCCCGGTGGTTCAATGGTAAAGAATCCGCCTTGCAGTGTACGAGAAACGAGTTTGAGTCCCTGGTCTAGGAAGATTTGCCATGCTGTGAGGCAACTAAGCCCGTGCATCAAACTACTGAGCCACGCTCTGGAGTCTGACCACTGAAGTCCCCATGCCCTAGCGCCCATGCTCTGCAACAAGAGAAGCCACTATAATGAGAAGCCCTTAGCCCTGGCACCACAACGAGGGAGTAGCCCCTGCTTGCTGCAACTAGAGAAAGCCTGTGCACAGCAACAAAGACTCAACACAGCCAATAAATAAATTAAAAAAATATTTACTGCTGTTGCCACTAGTTTGGGGAGGCAATTTGTTATAGATAACTAATACAGCCTGTGATAGAAACACCTGGATGAAGATAAACAATTATAGCAGAAAATCTTTCAAACTTCCCTTAAGTGAAACTTCTGTATTGGAAAAAGAAAAATTAAATACCTCCTCACAATTTCCTGATAGCTCAGTTGGTAAAGAATCCGCCTGCAATGCAAGAGACCCCTGTTCGATTCCTGGATCGGGAAGATCTGCTGGAGAGGGATAGGCTACCCATTCCAGTATTCTTGAGATTCCCTTATGGCTCAGCTGGTAAAGAATCCCCTTGCAATGCAGGATACCTGGGTTCTATCCCTGGGCTGGGAAGATCCCCTGGGGAAGGGAAAGGCTACCTACTCCAGGATTCTGGCCTGTAGAATTCATTCCACAGACTGTATAGTTCATGGGATTATAAAGAGTAGGACATGACTGAGTGATTTTCACTTTCACAAGGCTTCTATTACTACAGAAAAATATCCAAACTCCTAAGTCTAGTATTAAAAACCGTACATGATTGTCGGATAATCAACAAGGACTACGGCATAGCACATGGAACTCTGCTCAGTGTATGTGGCAGGCTGGATGCGAGAGGAGTTTGGAGAAGAATGGATACATGTATATGTATGGCTGGGCTTCCCAGGTGGCATAGTGATAAAGAATCTGCCTGATTCAAATGTATTCTTTTTAACGGCTGAATAATCCACTGTGTATATGCACCACAGTTTTCTTATCCATTCATCTGCTGATGGACATGTAGGTTGCTTCCATGTCCTGGCTATTATAAACAGTGCTGCGACACCATACAATATTGTAAAGTAAAAATAATAATAATAATAAAATAAAAAAAAAGAATCTGCCTGTCAATGCAAGAGATGCAGGAGACGCAGGTTCCAACCTGGGTTGGAAAGGTCCCCTGGAGGAGGAAATGGCAACTCACTCCAGTATTCTTGCCTGAATGATCCCATGGACAGAGGAGCCTGGCAGGCTACAGTACATGGGGTCTCAAAGAGTTGAATGGGACTAAATGACTGAGCATGCATATGTATTGCTGAGTCCCTTTGCTGTTCCTCTGAAACTATCATAGCATTATTAATTGGCTATACTCAACACAAAATAAAAAGTTATTAAAAAAAAAAAAAGAGTTGAGTGTGACCCAGGAAAATTTGAATGTTAAAAGAAAAAAAACAAACCACAAACCTTACATGATTGAATGACTCCCAAGTTGATCTCCTCTACTCTTTAGCACTCTACTTTGGCCAAATCAGTCAATCCTACAAGAAATCAATCTGTATACTCATTTGAAGGACTGATGCTGAAACTTCAGTACTTTGGCCACCTGATGTGAACAGCTGGTTCATTAGAAAAGACCCTGATGCTGGGAAAGACTGAGGGCAGAAGAAGAGGACGACATAGGTTGAGATGGCATCACCGACTCAATGAACATGAACTTGGGTAAACTTTGGGAGACGGTGAGGGACAGGGAAGCCTGGCTTGCTACATCCATGGAGTTGTAAAGAATCGGACACAATTGGCGACTGAACAACAGCGACCTGCTTGTTACAGATGTAGGCATGCCATGTAGAATATGAATCTCCAGAAACATTTTTGTATCATCTCCACAGAAGGCAGCAATTTCAAAACAATGAAACAACTTTTGGGACAGTTTTCTCATTCTCCTAATATCATGAAACTAGCAGCACAGTGTTGCAGTGTTACAGTGTGAAGCACTTGTTTAAGTGAAACTGGATTCCCCAGGGTATGTAACTTAACCATGAAATCATCTTGGAGAAACACCTGTGCAGAAAACTTCAGGAAATTATGAGTACTTCCTTCCTTAGCCACCAATCAGACAGTACTCTCTGAGATGAGGCCTTCTCTTCAACTGTCCTGAAAATGCTGTCTCCAACATGAGACATGAAAAGTGGTAAACCTGTGCACATCTTTAGGATTGCAGCAAGAGATTCAATGCTAAAATGAGGCAGAAAATGTTGGGAATGGCTGCAAGATAACTGAAGGTGAAAGCAGATTCTTCTTTAAGATTACACAAAGAATTAAATTCATTTTTTGATTCACTTTAGTAGCAGGGAGCTAGTAGAAAATGCAACTGACTTAAAATAAGAAAAGATAATTAAAAAGAAAGGAAAAGATAGCTCTCAAACATTGGGTTGCATAAGAATCATCTAAGGAGTCCTTTAAACTGTCAGGTCCCCAACACCACCCCAAGTCACCACACTCGGCACCTCATCACCTCATCATTTCTACCACATTCTCCATCACCATCACCGGGTGACAATTCAGAAAGCCTAGAGTCAACCCCCTGAAACCTACATCTTTCATCAAGTGTCTTTAGATGATTTTGATTAAGGTAGAGTAGTTAAGGGTATCTGTTTGCAAATCATGAAGGTAGAGAAAAGATAAGAAAAACTACTGTCAGTATTGTGATTCCTATATCATTTTCTCTTTAGCTATAATTCCACTCCCCAGAGTTGCCCTAAATTGTGTTAGTCTCATCTGGAGACTATAAAATTAGAGGATTATAGCTAGTTGTGCATGGAAAACCTCCATATTATAAAGAGTGGTGATGGTGGTTTAGTTGTTCAGTCATGTCCAACTCTTATCGATCCCATGGAATGTCTAAAGAAATCTGGATTTGAAAATCTGGGAAGAAAGTGAGGAATTGAAGGAGGAGGTGTTTAAAAATTTACCATTTCCAGGGCAATCAAGAGATCATGAAAATGAAAAGTGAAGTGCGAGTTTTAGAACCAGAACTCTGCTCAAACCACTTACCAGTTTGTACTAAACCATCTTTCATTCTGCTGCAGGAGCTTTTTCTAAAATGTTTCCTGATCCCAATGTTCAGATTTTAGTTGTGTGTACATTTTTATGTTACATGCATAGAAAAAAGTATAAGAAAAAGTATGCTGAACTGTTAACAATGGTTATCTTTAGAAGGAAACTTATGTGTTACTTGTTTCTGAGACATTAATACTTATGCTACTAAATTTTAAATAGTAAGTGTGTATTTCTATGGTCAGAAAAAAAATACATTTAAACAAAAGTAATCTACTAAAAAGTTCATCTTCTTCAAAATAAAGTCCAATATTTTAAATATTGACCAAAAAGCCTCATCTCCCAATGCTCACAATAAACATTCTCTTTTTTTCAGACAAAGCAAACTCCAAATTCCTGGCACATGTAACGCTTTCATGTCCTGTGCCCTCACTCATGTTGACCACTCTCTGTTAGGAATGCAAAGACACTGTCTAGTTGACAAACTCCTACTCATTACTCAAGAGCCATGCTAAGACATCAGATATTCTTATGAAGCCTTTCCTGGTACCCCAGGTAGTGCTATATGAGCCACACTGGAGCCTAAGGAAAAAGAAAGAGCAGTAATATTGACCTTGTTTTTATTTAAAATTTTGGTATTCTGTATACAGAATTTTAAAAATAATTGATATTTTAGAATATAAAATATGACTGAACTTGATTAATGAGTTATTGTTAATCTTTCAAATTTTGCCTTGGATATGCCTCCTTGTAGCCCCAGCCTTGATTCCAGGTAAAATTTTCTGGACTCCATCTTCTCTGCTGCTTCTGGTCTTGGTCCTAGCTCCACTGTGGAATTTATTGCATTTATATTTATTGATTATAGTTCCTAATGTATAGCCTGGTGCAAACTTTTTGCTCTGAGTCCTCATGATGTTTTGGATCAGCACAGACATAAGAGATACATTTTAAATATGTGACAATATGAAGAATAAATGTAAAACTTTAATTAGCTCTTAAATTTTCTGAGCTGGTTTCTTTATCAGTCAAATAATGAAAAACTAGATTGTCTCAATGATACTCAATTATTGATATTATACTATATATATTAAAATATAAACAATATTTTATATCATAAATAATATAAAAATAACATCCAACACTAATGTAGCTCTTATTATGTCCCAGGAACTTTTCTAAGTATTTAACAAGTATTAATTCATTTAATTCTCACAACTCTGTAAAGTAGGTGCTGTCATTAACTTCAATATACAGATATGGAAAATAAGGCTCCAAGTATCCAAGAGATTTACTCAAAGCTTGTGGTTGAATCCAGACAGTTTGGATCTCTAGTCTGTGCTCTAAGCCCCTACATTGCCTCTTACAATAGTAATGATTTTACATATAGGTATAAATATGTAAATATATAATTGAAATAAAGATTTTATTTTCTAAATGTGAAAATACTATTGAAGTGAAGTGAAGTCACTCAGTCGTGTCCGACTCTTTGCGACCTCATAGACTGCAGCCTGCCAGGCTCCTCTGTCCATGGGATTTTCCAGGCAAGAATACTGGAGTGGGTTGCCATTTCCTTCTCCAGGGGATCTTCCCAATCCAGGGCTCGAACCTGGGCCTCCCGCATTGTAGACAGACGCTTTACCATCTGAGCCACCAGGGAAGTCCCTAAGTCACTCTAATTCTAACCCACAATGAGATTCTAACTGACCTGAGACAAGACAATATTGTATGCTGTGACATTTCTTCCATGAGAGATACTTTCACTCTAAAAATACACTGGTTCATTTATCTAAGCAAAGGACATGATATGACCTAATCAAAGAGAATGAGAAAATTTTGAATAGTGAGAGTAGTATAAAAATGAACAAGGTTTGGTAAGCCAGGTTTCCTGGGTGATGCTTAAAGGAAGGTTTAATAAAGCAGTCACTCAGGAAAACACACAATCAGCCAACCATGAAGCCAGACCCTCACCTGTGAGCCTGTGTGTGGGCTTGATACCCTCTGACAAGTGCAAACAATTGGCTGAAATCACTTTGTTAACTCAGGCTCTGAGCTTCAAGGGTATAATGGAAACATCAACTGATAGTAGTCACCTCGGCAAATGACATTACTATACTTGTAAGAATTTTATCAGAAATCATTTGTTTATTTGTATTTATCATACAGGCTTGGATATTTGAGGTCCCTATGTGATCATAATAGGAATTCCTCTGGTCCAGAAAAAAAGGGGAGAAAAGGGGAAAGGAGTGAAAAAGAAGACATGTGGCTCCCAGAGCCACCTTTCATTGAGGCAATAACTCTGGGAAGATTTTCAGGTGAATCATCAAAAGTAGGGCTGGTGTGAAATGACCAGAAAAAACAAATCTCCTCCTCCTCCTCACTTCTTCCACTGTGCAATCAACAGCTATTCTTTACTCTTTATCTTTCTACTTGTTAAATTGTTACTGTACTTGAAGGTATTTCCGGTTCTCTGGAGCAACTCTGGGTACCAAGCCTTAGAGGGGATTAGTTGAGAAATCCTTTTGTCATGTTATGTAGCATTAGGGTGTGCATCTGCACTGTGTGAGAGACTGGCAGAATTCCAAGTCAGAGAGATGGGCCACTGCCAGCAGGAGCTGAGGCCGGCCCTGTGCACAGAGTCGTGGGGCTGTATTCACTTCCCCCTTCCTTCTGCTCCACACGATCTGCCCGAATACCAAAAGCACACTCACAGACTAATCTCAGACTCAGTGTCTATGAATTTCCAGAATTTATCTCCGTATTACCATCTAAAGGGTCAGTAATGTTTCAAAAAAAATGTTAACTACTGATTTACAGATGGAAGAAGTAAACGACAGGACTCTGGCTTTGAAATTCAAAAACTGTTCCAACATTTTATGGACCTTAAGCAAGAAGTAGACTGTAAATCTCTCCCACACAAAAATTTCTTGTATGCATTCACAAGGACTTATTAATTTGTGAAGGAAATTCCCAGGTGAATCTACCTGGGGAGGAGTGACAGAGCTTTATATCTATTTTCTTTTCCTAATATAACCATATAGACATTTTTGATAGCACGGTCATATTTATTTGGAGAGAAGTAAAAATCAAACCCTAAACAAGTTAACTTCTTGTCCTTAACTCACCTGATTTACAATGATAATTTTTTTATTATTATCCATCTCTGGGTGAGTTTTGTAATCCAAGCATCCATATCAATTTTACAAACTATCAAATTCTGACCAATATATTGCACTCCTATTTTGTTCCCTATGTTGGGAATTATGCTGTATCTGAGAAGAATTTGAAGCTATGATATGATTTCTGCTATACATGTACTATCTGTCCAGTGAGTCAAGATTAAGTATAAGTCATTCAAAAACCACTACTAGCTAATACATTCACGAGAAAGACATAAAGGAGAAATAGCTGTAGTTTGAATGGTCAGGAAGGTGAAAAAGTAGGCCATAGATGGGAGCTTGTCATTTAATAGATGATGAGGAGGAGCTATGAACATGGGACATGCAGAAGACTTTCAGACACGGTTTCTTTAAGCACACGCAATGTACTGCCCCACAGAAAAAACAGAAAGTTGGATGAATCCTGATTATGAAGGTCTTGAAAGTGAAACAAACAAGAGTTGAAACTTGATTGACCTGAAGAATATTTTAGGGATATATCTGATGACAAAATGTGGGAAGTGTTAGAGGCAGTGCTTCCAGAGATACAACCCCTGAAAAACACAAAGCAAAACAAAAAACACCTTTTGAAGAAATCCAGGCATGAAACAATGAGATCTTGAACCAAAGGGTGGCAGGAAGGATGGAAGGGAAGGGATAACTCCAGGATGCATTTCACAAGATGGGTTCTGAACTGAAGGATAGTGGTTTGGAGAGGTGAAGTAAAGGGAGGAGTCAAGATGACTCAGATGGTTCTAACCTGAGAGACAGCCTAGTGTGGCTGGCACACCTGAGAATGGAGAAATTGGATGGGGCAAGCCTCAGCAGAAGATGAATGATGATGAGTTCTGAGCTTCCCAGAACAAAGCCTACATTAATTTCAGCCAAGCAACATAGAAAAGCATATTGTTTACTGTAGGTCCCTCAACTATTACTATTAAATCATCAGTGTTATGGGGAGCATGATACACCCTGGAATTCTGTCCTCATGCACTTGTCTTTATTTCATAAAAACACACCACACAAAAAGTCAGCAGTAAGAACAGGGCCAGATAAAAACCTCACTTCTTTGGCCTTCACAGCCTTCATCAGTGAGAGCCCTCATAAGCTCTTTCCTCTTACCAATTCAGATCCCAAAAGTATAACAACACCCATGTATCCCAAAAACTGCCAATTAATCAATAATTCCAGTCTTTCTTCTTACATTTTTTCCCTAGAGCCGTGGACAAATTGAGTTCACTTTTACAACCATGTTCTATCTCTGATAGTACTAACAGGTGGTATGAAGAAGAAAATGGAGAGGTTGTAAACTCTAATGAGTCAAACTTTAGGATTGCTATTGTCGGCCTTTGTAACCTGGAAAAACCCACTGTGTGGGCTGGGAGAAGGGAGGGAACTGTGGTTAAAATGAAGGCTCAGGCACATAGTAACTATGTGAACATTAGTAAATTACTTAACATTTCTATGCCTTGCTTATCTTTAAAATAGGAATAGTCATATTCAAGGAGATGATGTTAAGTATTAATTCAGGAAATCCATGCAAAGAACTTAGCAAGGTACTTGCTGATGTTGTCAATAAAAGTTTACTCTAATTATTATTTTTATCACATTCATGAAGGCAAAAAGTATGCTTTGGAAACCAAAAGACACGGTAGGAATGATGACCTTGCATTTTCCCAAAGCTACTGAGTCACATCGGGATGGGTGGAATCAATATCACCCTCTGATAACACAAGTTTGGATATCATTCCAGTTGGCACTTTCCCTTGCCTTCCAACAGTCCCTGTCTCTAGATGTGGGATGGGTTGGGCTTCTTCTCTTCTGAGGGGGCAGGGATATTCGAAACTGATAGTCTTGAGACAGTGGGAGTTTCATTCATCTCATGATCATATTTGTAGAATTTCCATCATGCTTTCAGTGATATTTCCACTAGGAAAATAATGCTTCTCATTAACTTCATAAAAATGTGTCTTTTTGTTGGCAAGACTACATTTTTTTTTTGAAGACCACTTATCTCACTATGGCAGGGTCTTACTACTCTTGAAAAGCAGTGGGCTCCTCACTGATGAGGAACTGTTTGCCTGCCCTTTCATGCGAATGTACGTATTAAAGGGAGACAGAAGTAACTCACTGCACATTATAGCTTGACTTAGCCTAAATGTGATTTGGGAGTTTGGTTTTGTTTTGTTTGCTTTTGCTCCCTAAGCATAACATTTTGGCTTTAATGTTTGCCTCTTGACAAGCCACCGCCTGTAGCGATTACAAGAGGTTAGAGCTATTTCAAACTTGGCGCCTTAGCCCATTTCTTCTCCATGTGAACAAGAAGCATCTGGGACTCCTGCCAGCCTATGGAAAGTTTTCTTTACTTGGAACTTATTATTTGCATGAGCAAGTTACCTAAGCTGTTGGTGGCAGTGCAGAAGGGAGTAAGTAAAGGCAGATGATGCTGAAAGTACGCATTTTCCTCCTGTCTGGCGATCACCACAGCAGGGACTGCAGCAGCTCCCTTACTCACCAGAAACCCAGTCTTCTCCAGAGCCCTCAGTCAGAAAGACTATGGAGGGAGTCCTTTGAGTTGATGATATTTACTCTGAATGATTTATCAGTCCTACATACCTGCCTGGCTAATCTGGGAGCAGAAGATGCCCACGGGATGACAACTCCCATTTTCACCATAGCTGAGTTTCAACTGGGGTGTAGTCTGGAGTTTCATCCTCGTTTCTCTATTGCCCAACTAGTACTGAGGAAGTCACTGTAGCCTGAAGAGGACTTTTAATTTGCGAAGCAGGAGTTGATTTCTGTGATACTAGAACTGCAATGATTCATGCAGAATTTGTCAAACAGAGGCAGCATTTCACATTAAAAACTATACATACCTCAGAATCTTCTTTTCCATATTTTTACATTTCATGAGAGAGATGGAGAAGGAATTTATATCCCTAATTTCTAATTTTTAGTCTACCTTTGTAAAAGCTAACTAATTGAAACATGAAAAAATTAGTACTGACTACTAGATGTAAAAAATGCCAATCCACAAGCTTAAAACCATATTCTGGAACCAGAGTGTCTGGGTTCAAATTCTGACACCACCACTTATTAACTGTGCAATCTTGGATGAGTTACTTCATCGCTCTGTGCCTTGAGTTTCTTGACTGTGAAATGAATGACACAGCCATTACATAGTAGAAAATCAGGAAGTATTTATCATAATTATTACTAGCTCATTTTCATCTTTTGGTATAGTAGATGTAAGAAACAAAGAAAAACAACAATTTGAAAAAACAGAATTAAAAAACCTAAATTCAAACTGTCATTTTGAAGTTAATCCCTCTCTATAACAAGGGAGGGGAAAAAAAGTAACTGCATCTATACCAGTTTTAGATTCTCTACATTACTCTACAGAATAGTACCTCCAATGATAAAATTACATTTTATACTCTATTGATTATAGGGTGAGCTGAAATCTTGGACATACTTTACATTTGAATCTATGGAGAAGGAAATGGCAACCCACTCCAGTATTCTTGCCTGGAAAATCTCATGGACAGAGGGCTGCAGTCCATGGGGTCTCAAAGAGTCAGGTACGACTGAGCAACTAACACTAATAAGAGGATAAAATACCACACATCTCATGGAAAATGATTTAGTAAAAGTAGTTTTTAAGGCCTTTCTCTCTTATTGCTTATGACTGAATTCTGGCAAATTAAAATATCTTTAGGTCCCAGTGTTCCCATCTGTAAATTAAGAGGATCCCATTCAGTTCTAATAAAAAACAAATTGACTATTTTCTACTTAGTCTTATAAGGTCTGAGAGACCAATAAAAATACTTTTAATGTTTCATTTTTTCTATAATTTTGTTCCCTCCTCCCCACAAACAATCACCTCAAAACCAATTATCATTAGAGTATGATAACGATTCATAGTTAAAAATGGTTATTCATTTCCTTTTGGACTGTGTGTTTTGCACAGCCTTTTATTTGGTCTATGAAGCACTTGTCACATAGTTTTTTTTTCAAGCTTTTCTTTATAAGTTAGTGGGATAATAAATGCTCTCCATGATTTTCCCCCATGAATCTCTAAATTCTATTGGTGGTGGTGGTTTAGTCCCTAAGTCGTGTCTGACTCTTGTGACCCCATGGTCTGTAGGCTCCTCTGTCCATGGGATTTTCAAGGCAGGAGTACTGGAGTGAGTTGTCATTTCCTTTTCCACTAGATCTTACTGTGCTGTGTTTAGTCGCTAAGTCGTGTCGGACTCTTTGCGACCCCATGGACTGTAGCCTGCCGGGCTCATCTGTCTGTGGGGATTCTCCAGGCTGCTATGTCCTCTTCCAGGGGATCTTCCTAATCCAGGGATCAAACCCAGATTTCCCACATGGCAGGTGGATTCTTTACCATCTGAGCCACCAGGGAAGCCCTTCCAACAGTATGCAATGGAATAAATCTGTTATAAGGAACTAATATATGCACAATATGAAGAAAATAAAATTATAATGTTTTTATAAACAACCTAATAAAATCTCATCAATAACTCTACGTAACAATTTGTGCAAAAGTCCTTTAGAAATGATTAAGTGCAATTCGAATGTAAGGAATTATTTATTCTAGCACCAAGAGTTTAAATGCTTCACACTAACTGAATCAATATTTTCTTTTGAATTATCATATTGTGTATAATTCAAATAGATTCCACCATGGCTCTCATCTTCATAAGACCAGGTGATTGAAAAGCACTGTACTTATTTTTAAAAGCCACTAGCTCATTATTCTCTTTACAAATAATTCAGCACAGTATTCTTTTATTTGGTGAGTTACCATAATTTATCTGAAATGCAATTTGATTTCTCAGAAATCTTATGTACAAGCTTTTTAGGAGATGGCTGCTTTGTGAAACATGAGACATCTGACTTGACTTTACTCCTCTCCAAGAAACTGACTCCAAAGTTTAAAAACAAAAGTAAGAACTGCTGCTGCTGCTAAGTCACTTCAGTCGTGTCCGACTCTGTGCAACCCCATAGAGGGCAGCCCACCAGGCTCCCCCATCCCTGGGATTCTCCAGGCAAGAACACTGGAGTGGGTTGCCATTTCCTTCTCCAATGCATGAAAGTGAAAAGTGAAAGTGAAGTTGCTCAGTTGTGCCAGACCCACAGCAACCGCATGGACTGCAGCCCACCAGGCTCCTCCGTCCATGGGATTTTCCAGGCAAGAGTACTGGAGTGGGGTGCCATTGCCTTCTCCGAAAGTAAGAACAACCTTGGTCAAATCTGCGGGGTTAAAAGCTCATCCTGCTCAATTCTGAAGACTTTTCTGAATCTCTTCCACGTTTCATCCAAGATCCAAAAGAAATCATGAACTGAGTTGGGCACTGTGCCATTTAACTTGGTAATTATTAAATGTAACTAACCAGTATTAATTGGAAAACAATTTTCTTTTAAACTAAATGTTTTGATACATATGCACCATTCAAATATTAGCCCAGAAGAGAGATGAGATTTTTATAATGCTCTGGATTTCATCATTCAGTTGATTAAATTCCAGTCTGTGGCTTCTCCCATGATACAAAAGCAAAGGATGATCTAGCTTGAGATGGCTGTCTGTTTGTGTTGCATACAACATGGTGATATTTATGAGTTATCTGTGACAAATGATAAGTGATTTAAAATTTTATAAAGATTAAAATATATTCTGGCTTCTACATATTATATGTTTCTAGATAAACGGTACAGGCTCAACTCCTTACTCTTTTAATTCAGAAGACTGAGGAAAAGACATATTAAGTATTTATACAAATATTGATATTTCCAATTGGAAAAATTACTTTAAAAAATGGATTTTAGAATAAAGCACTGAAGTGGTAGCAAAATAAATTTTAACCAGAATCCAAAAGTTAGAGAAATAAATGTTATTTACTTACAAGTTGGCTTTGGTCTTGGAGGAAATTTGGTCCGGGTAATAGCCAAAATTATGAAAATCATAACTGGCCATAAAATCAAGACAAGTGTCCAAAGCTGCAAAGTAATGATAGAAAAAAAATGTTAATTATATTGCTAAACCAAAACATCTGACAACAAGTACATTTTTTTCTACAAAATTCCAATACAAGCTAGATATTTGCCTATAAATGTTATTAATAAGAAAGGAATGAGATTTTTTTTAATGTAAGAGACCTTGAAATAAATGCAAGAAGGAATTTTCCAGGTTTAAAACCTTAAAATGATCTTCTGAAGCCTGCTTTCCAATGACCTTTCTTAACTACCCCAAGAATGATTATCTTAAAAGTCAAGTATGATCAGGAAATTCCTAACTTGAAAATCTTTTAGAGCTTCCCAGTTATTTGTTGAATAAGGCTTAACATGACAAACAAGGCATACAAAACCCAACCTGATTTCTACCAAGACATAAATTACCACTTCCAGTATTAGCATGCTAAGCCCAGGTATAAAGATTCGTTTGTGACATTGGATAATGACTCAATAAATATTATTGAACAAGTGAATGAATGATTGCTGAGCCACCAGGGAAGCCCTCAATGAATGTTAGAGAAATTTCTGTTAGAGAATTTCACTGTAAGACACTTAAGGAGCAGCTTTCCTCCCCATGTAAACATGATTCAGTTCATAAGACACCATCAGCTTAATATTTTACATACCTATAAAGTTGGTTCCAGAGCAGTGAAAAACATGTATTCACAAGATAACTCAGTTGGTAAAGAATCTGCCTGTAACGCAGGAGACCTGAGTTCGATCCTTAGGTTGGGAAGATGCCCTGGAGAAGGGATAGCCTACCCACTCCAGTATTCTTGGGCTTCCCTTGTAGCTCAGCTGGTAAAAAATCCGTTCACAATGTGGGAGACCTGAGTTTGATCCCTAGGTTTGGAAGATCCCCTGGAGAATGGAAAGTCTACTCACTCCAGTATTCTGGCCTGGATAATTCCATGGACTGTATAGTCCATGGGATCACAAAGAGTCAGACACAACTGAGTGATTTCCACTTTTCTTTTCACAAGAACATTAACTGTGATATGCAAGCAGTTAGAGTACTCGAACCAAACCACACAGAACATTTTTCTGTAAGTCAAACTTGAACTATGTTTCTGATTATGCAGTCAGATGCATAATTCATTCCTCCCCCATTTTTCAGAGATGATGTGCTTCTGCCAAATTTCGATGTACTGCCTGGGGCTCTTCAGTTCTCCAAAACAATCTAGACCCATTCAACTACCAATCCTTAAGTAATGTTCAACCTAAATTTTCCATGAAAATCTCCATGTGTCTCCGTTAGCATTGACCTCCTTTCTGGCAGATATGTCACCAAATTCTTAGGCTCTGGGTTTAAGGGCCGTTTTGAAAAATGGGGCAAGTTGACTGTCAATCCTAAGGTACTAAGTTTAACCACAATGTAAAAGCTTGTAGACAGGCTCACAGCTACAGCAGTGTTTCTCAAGCATTAATATGCATGGAAAATCACCTAAGGATCTTGTAAACACACAGATTCAGATTCAGTAGATCTAAGGCTGGCTAGAGATACTTTATTTCTTTCTAACAAGCTCCAGGTATGTGCTGCTGTTGCTGTGGTCCATGGACCACTTTTGGAATAGAGTGATTCTAAATGCATCTTACCCCACTGAACTAGCAGAACTGTTTAGTGCTGGAATGTTTTTGCTGGAAAGTTCCTTTGAGCTCACCTACTGAACAGAATTCTGGGCATCTGTAAACTTGGATGGAAAAAAAAATTATATTTTTAATTTCTCCTGCTTATGACTGAAATAATATTTCCATTAATGGAAATTAATGTAGTATTTCCATTAATGACAAATGTAGGCTAGGAACTACAAGATTATTAGAAGCACCTGTGACCTTGTCACCTATAGAAACCACAGATATTTTCAAATCATATTAGTGCTGTTACAGATACTTCAAAGTACTGTTTATACTCATCATAGAATTTCAATTAGAATTGTCATGGATTCACCTTTATTTATTTAATGCTATATAAGGTCGGCAGCCAGGAAGAGCCACCCCACACCCGAGGCCAGGGGCAGTGGCTGGGAAGAACAACACACGTCCAAGGAGAGGTGGCTGCGCTGGCCCAGGAGGGCACAGAGGAGCCATCCCATGTTGAAGGTCAGGAAGGGTGGTGGTGAGAAGATACCCTTCATCCAAGGTAAGGAGCAGCGGCTGCACTTTGCTGGAGCAGCCGTGAAGAGATACCCCACACCCAAGGTAAGAGAAACCCAAGTAAGATGGTAGGTGTTGCAAGAGGGCATCAGAGGGCAGACACACTGAAACCATACTCACAGAAAACTAGTCAATCTAATCACACTAGGACCACAGTCTTGTCTAACTCAATGAAACAAAGCCATGTCTGCGGGGGCAACCCAAGACGGTGGGTCATAGTGGAGAGGTCTGACAGAATGTGGACCACTGGAGAAGGGAATGGCAAACCACTTCAGTATTCTTGCCTTGGGAACCCCATGAACAGTATGAAAAGGCAAAATGATAGGATACTGAAAGAGGAACTCCCCAGGTCAGTAGGTGCCCAATATGCTACTGGAGATCAGTGGAGAAATAACTCCAGAAAGAATGAAGGGATGGAGCCAAAGCAAAAACAATACCCAGCTGTGGATGTGACTGGTGATATAAACAAGGTCTGATGCTATAAAGAGCAATATTGCATAGGAACCTGGAATGTCAGGTCCATGAATCAAGGCAAATTGGAAGTGGTCAAACAAGAGATGGCAAGAGTGAACGTCGACATTCTAGGAATCAGCGAACTACAATGGAGTGGAATGGGTGAATTTAACTCAGATGACCATTATATCTACTACTGCGGGCAGGAATCCCTCAGAAGAAATGGAGTAGCCATCACAGTCAACAAAAGAGTCTGAAATGCAGTACTTGGATGCAATCTCAAAAACGACAGAATGATCTCTGTTTGTTTCCAAGGCAAACCATTCAATATCACAGTAATCCAAGTGTACCCCAACCAGTAATGCTGAAGAAGCTGAAGTTGAATGGTTCTATGAAGACCTACAAGACCTTTTAGAACTAACACCCCAAAAAAGATGTCCTTTTCATTACAGGGGACTGGAATGCAAAAGTAGGAAGTCAAGAAACACCTGGAGTAACAGGCAAATTTGGCCTTGGAATGAGGAATGAAGCAGGGCAAAGACTAATAGAGTTTTGTCAAGAAAATGCACTGGTCATAGCAAACACCCTCTCCCAACAACACAAGAGAAGACTCTACATGTGGACATCACCAGATAGTCAACACCGAAATCAGACTGATTATATTCTTTGCAGCCAAAGGTGGAGAAGCTCTATACAGTCAGCAAAAACAAGACTGGGAGCTGACTGTGGCTTAGATCATGAACTCCTTATGACCAAATTCAGACTTAAATTGAAGAAAGTAGGGAAAACCGCTAGACCATTCAGGTATGACCTAAATCAAATCCCTTATGATTATATAGTGGAAGTGAGAAATAGACTTAAGGGCCTAAATCTGATAGATAGAGTGCCTGATGAACTATGGAATGAGGTTCGTGACACTGTACAGGAGACAGGGATCAAGACCATCCCCATGGAAAAGAAATGCAAAAAAGCAAAATGGCTGTCTCAGGAGGCCTTACAAATAGCTGTGAAAAGAAGAGAAGCAAAAAGCAAAGGAGACTAGGAAAGATACCCATTTGAATGCAGAGTTCCAAAGAATAGCAAGGAGAGATAAGAAAGCCTTCTTCAGCGATCAATGCAAAAGCATAGAGGAAAACAACAGAATGGGAAAGACTAGAGATCTCTTTAAGAAAATTAGAGATACCAAGGGAACATTTCATGCAAAGATGGGCTCGATAAAGGACAGAAATGGTATGGACCTAACAGAAGCAGAAGATATTAAGAAGAGGTGGCAAGAATACACAGAAAAACTGTACAAAAAAGAGCTTCACGACCTGGATAATCACGACGGTGTGATCACTCATCTAGAGCCAGACATCCTGGAATGTGAAGTCAAGTGGGCCTTAGAAAGCATCACTACAAACAAAGCTAGTGGAGGTGATGGAATTCCAGTGGAGCTATTTCAAATCCTGAGAGATGACGCTGTGAAAGTGCTGCACTCAATATGTCAGCAAATTTGGAAAACTCAGCAGTGGCCACAGGACTGAAAAAGGTCAGTTTTCATTCCAATCCCAAAGAAAGGCAATGCCAAAGAATGCTCAAACTACTACACAATTGCACTCATCTCACACGCTAGCAAGTAATGCTCAAAATTCTCCAAGCCAGGCTTCAACAATAAGTGAACCGTGATGTTCCTGATGTTTAAGCTGGTTTTATAAAGGCAGAGGAACCCACAGATCAAATTGCCAACATCCGCTGGATCATCAAAAATGCAAGAGAGTTCCAGAAAAACATCTATTTCTGCTTTATTGACTATGCCAAAGCCTTTGACTGTGTGGATCACAATCAACTGTGAAAAATTCTGAGAGTGATGGGAATCCCAGACCACCTGACCTGCCTCTTGAGAAACCTATATGCAGGTCAGGAAGCAACAGTTAGAACTGGACATGGAACAACAGATTGGTTCCAAATAGGAAAAGGAGTACGTCAATGCTGTATATTGTCACTCTGCTTATTTAACTTCTATGCAGAGTACATCATGAGAAACGCTGGACTGGAAGAAACACAAGCTGGAATCAAGATTGCCGGGAGAAATATCAATAACCTCAGATATGCAGATGACACCACCCTTATGACAGAGAGTGAAGAGGAACTAAAAAGCCTCTTGATGAAAGTGAAAGAGGAGAGTGAAAAGGTTGGCTTGAAGCTCAACATTCAGAAAACAAAGATCATGGCATCCAGTCCCATCACTTCATGGGAAATAGATGGGGAAACAGTGGAAACAGTGTCAGACTGTATTTTTTTTGGCTCCAAAATCACTGCATATGGTGACTTCAGCCATGAAATTAAAAGATGCTTACTCCTTGGAAGGAAAGCTATGATCAACCTAGATAGCATATTCAAAAGTAGAGACATTACTTTGCCAACTAAAGTCCAGCTAGTCAAGGCTATGGTTTTTCCAGTAGTCATGTATGGATGTGAGAGTTGGACTGTGAAGAAGGCTGAGCACCGAAAAACTGATGCTTTTGAACTGTGGTGTTGGAGAAGACTCTTGAGAGTCCCTTGGACTGCAAGGAGATCCAACCAGTCCATTCTGAAGGAGATCAGCCCTGGGATTTCTTTGGAAGGAATGATGCTAAAGCTGAAACTCCAGTACTTTGGCCACCTCATGCAAAGAGTTGACTCATTGGAAAAGACTCTGATGCTGGGAGGGATTGGGGGCAGGAAGAGAAGGGGACGACAAAGGATGAGATGGCTGGATGGCATCACTGACTCGATGGACGTGAGTCTGAGTGAACTCTGGGATTTGGTGATGGACAGGGAGGCCTGGTGTGTTGCAATTCATGGGGTCGCAGGGAGTCGGACACGACTGAGTGACTGAACTGACTGAACTGAACTGAAACATATATTATCATATCATGAACTTGCATTTTGATACTTAACTGAATTTCTATATAATTGGTTTTATTTGTAATGCTATTTTTTTCTTGATTTAAAAACATTATTCCAGAAGGACCATAGGCTTCGCCATGTTGGCCAAGACATTCATAGCACAGAAGTGGTTAAGAAGCCTTGATCTGATCCAGCTCCCTTTTTTATTCTTTGGCCACAGAAGGTTAGCATAATTAATCCAAAGTTAGATACCCACTTGGGAAGCAGAGCAGGGGACAAGGATCTGGACATCTGATACTTAAACTAGCATTTTAAAAAAATCATACCACTCCAAGAAACAAATAAGAAAGTACTACAGGAAGTGTATAGGAATAATATGAGCTATGGAAATATAAGATGTGTTACTATTCTAGCCTAGTCTCTGATATGTTCAAAAATTAGTCCATTCTTTGAAGATCCTAGATACAAGTTACCATTTTTATCCTATGTGACTCATTTGAAAAGTAGACTATAAGGAATTAAGGTTAAAAATATTTGATGTTTGTGGGTTTACTGGTTTTATACTTAAAGTCATAGTTATTCTTTTAAAAATTTATTCATCTGAGTAGGTTTAGTGCCCCAAAGCTACTTTTAGGAACACCTATTCATTTTAAATAGCAACCTCTTGAGAATTCAGTGAGCAACTGAAATCAAATACACCAACACAAATGCACATTCACATTCAAATAAGGGACATTTGTCATGGGTTATCTTTAAGTTATCCTTTGGTTAATCTAATTTGATGGTTTCATGAGTACGTTTCAGTAAATTCTGAGATTAATTTTAGACATGATTTAAATCCAAACAAAAAATGCAATCTGTATTGGAGTAATTTAAGGTAATTTAGACCTTGTTACAGGTAAAATCCACAGCAAGCCCATAAACAATGTATTATCACAAGATTTCCCTCAGGATTTTAGGTCAGAGAGGTCTGGAGAACATTTCTGCCTACAGCTCTATAGAGGGATAATAAATCCAAAGCCCTCCACATTGTGATCTTGGAAATGTTAAGGTTGACAAGTTAATCACAAAACCAAGAAATAAGCAAATTTTAAATGTTCACACCAGCAGGATTGCTTGCAACACCATTCTAAATATTATCATAAACAACCTAGAAGCAAATGCAATGTCATGGATCTAAATACTAAACCAATGAGCCATAGCTTTGTTTGTTTGGAATAAATGCTGAAATATTGATTTTACATAAACATACATCAGGGCTACTTGAAAACTCTGGGAAAAGTAGTTTTTAAGAGTTTCATACTTTTGCTAACATTTTAATCTTATTTCATTTGCCTCTATACCTCACTTGCATTCCACCTCCCCTGCATTCTTGACGTCTAATGGCATATGCACACTGAGTAATTTACAGTTTTCTAGTGAACCACGTGGAGGGAGCCTGGGGGGCTGCCGTCTGTGGGGTCGCACAGAGTCGGACACGACTGAAGCGACGTAGCAGCAGCAGCAGCAGCAGTGGACCCTGGCATTTGTCTCTTTTTATCTCTCCACAGTTTATTTTCTATTGATATGTTCCCTTCTGTTTTTTCCCTCTTCACTCTTTTTTTCTGAAAAATTCAGTGCCCAAAATTCCTTAGATGGAGCAAGCAAGGTCAGTCCACACTAGGACTCAGGGCACCATGGTGACACAGTGAGGGAAGTGGGTCCCTACCAAGGTGAAGAGGATACCCATAATACAGCAGCCGGGCATTGGGGTGTCAGGACCCAAGTTGGGTAAGGAGGGTGTCTGTGCAGGGCAAGGAGCAGGTGATTGGTTTCACACAGGAAGGTTCATCGAAAGTAAGTATATCCCCCATTAGAGGAGCTAGGCTTCTCACTATCCAACAGGGAAATTATAAACATGGAAAAGGGGGAAACTAGAATGAACTCTGTAGTGTTGGGTTAGAAGGAAAGACATAAAGGCTATGAACTACTAGTTCATGAACTATACCTAGAAATGAGTGTACAGCTTCTTTCTTTCTTTCCAGTCCCACAAGTAGTTTCTGCCTCATTGTATAATTTCTGTGTCCCAGTCCTGGGAATACCTATTTCTTCAAGAAAGACTAGCTTCTTTTAGAGGATGGAAGATAAGTGTGCTTGTTGCTATTGGGCTATCACTGTTTTCCAGGCTGAAGAGAGCTATAAAATATACGTAGAATGTGTACAGACACAGAGATAGTTAGATACATACACGCATACATAAATCTAAAGAAACAGATGGGCAGATCAATAGACAGAAGGGTGCCAGACACACTGCTCAGAGAATCTCAGAGAATGTGCTTTATTGATGTGTCTCCAACATTCTCTGAGATTCTCTGAGCAGAACCTGGGTCTCCCACATTGAAGGCAGACACTTTACCCTCTGAGCCACCATAAAGTGAGACAAATTGACACCATGCACCACCTGATGGGTTGAAATATGAAGAACACAGCATTATTCTGCAGTATCCCTTCCAGAGATAAACAACCCAAGTCTCTACAAAACAGGGCTTGTGGCTCAGAGGGTAAAGAACTGGCCTGCAATGCGGAGACCTGGATTTGATCCCTGGGTTAGGAAGAACTCCTGGAGGAGGGCATGGCAACCTACTCCAGTATTCTTGCCTGGAGAATCCTGATGGACAGAGGAGCCTGGTGGGCTAAAATCCATGGGGTCATAAAGAGTTGGACATGACTGAGCAACTAAGCACAACTACAAAGCAACAGAAACTCTACAAAACAACTGGTCTTAGACGTTCAAAAGGTGTCAGGGTCATGAAAGTCAAGGAAAGACTACTGAATAGTCACAGACTGAAGGAAACTAAAGACATGAAAACTAGATACAGAACTTGATTCTGAATCATGTCTTTTTTCTATGAAGGACATGATTGGGAGAACTGGTGATGCTTGAATTGAATCTAAGAATTTAACGATGGCACTGGCTTATGTGCCACCAACATTCATTCAAGAAACTAAGATCATGGCATCCGGTCACATCACTTCATAGCAAATAGATGGGGAAACAATAGAAACAGTGACAGACTTAATTTTCTTGGGCTCCAAAATCACTTCAGATGGCAACTGCAGCCATGAAATTAAAAGAAGCTTGCTCGTCAGAAGAAAAGCTATAAAAAACCTAGACAGTGTATTAAATTGCAAAGTCATCACTTTAGCAACAAAGGTCTGTACAGTCAAAGCTATGGTTTTTCTAATAGTCATGTATGGATGTGAGAGCTGGACCATAAAGAAGGTTGTGAAAGTGAAAGTCGCTCAGTAGTGTCTGACTCTTTGCAACCCCATGGACTTTATAATCCATGGATTCTCTAGGCCAGAATACTGGAGTGAGTTGCTGTTCCCTTCTCCAGGGGATCTTCCCAACTCAGGGATTGAACCCAGGTCTCCCGCATTGCAGGCAATTGTCTTTACCAACTGAGACACCAGAGAAGCCCAAAGAAGGCTGAGCACTGAAGAATTGACACTTGTGAACTGTGGTGTTGGAGAAGACTCTTGAGAGTCCTTGGACTGAAAGGAGATCAAACCAGTCAATCCTAAAGGAAATCAGTCCTGACTCTTCATTGGAAGAACTGATGCTGAAGCTGAAACTCCAATAATTTGGCAACCTGATGTGAAGCACTGACTCATTGGAAAAGACCTTGATGCTGGGAAAGACTGAAGGCAGGAGAAGGGAGTAACAGAGGATGAGATGGTTGGATGGCATCACCAACTCATTGGACATGAGTTTGAGCAAGTTCTGGGAGATAGTGATGGACAGAGAACCGTGGCGTGCGGCAGTTCATGGGGTTGTAAAGAGTCAGACACAACTGAGCAACTGAAGGACAATGACTGGCTTATGTTGGAAGATGTCCTTGTTTATGAAGTATGTACACCAAATTATCTGAGATAATGGGGCATCAACCTCAACGAGCTCTCAAAAAAATATATATTTGTACTGTTCTTGCAACTTTAAATTTGAAATTATTTTAAAATTTAAAAAACATGAAATTATTTTAAAAGTAATTCCTTTTGAAAATCCAGAACCACTTTTTTAAAGACAGCAAAAGAGAAGGGACGAAGGACCAAGAAAAGAGATTTAAAAAAAAAAAATGCTTTATATCCAAGGATGTCTATCTTTTGCATGCATATGGTAAGGTTTTGAGAATTAATGATGATAACAGGACATATTTCAGTGGCCTTGAAATCAGTGAGGTCATCCACTGAAAATTCTAAGTTTAAATCTTAATAAATTGCTTGATTAAACCAAATGTAAATTCATTCTAAAATTTCCATTTAGTGCTGATCTGTAGTAATTTTTAACTCAATTGAATTACCTAGAAACATTTACCTCTGTATTTGCTGAGAACTATTGTTTCAAATCTTTAAAAAAACTTTCAAATCTAATTTTCTAAAAAAATCTTGGCAAAGCACATAATTTCAACTTTATGTCATTCACATTCCATTACTTTGTTAGAACCTTTTATTTTAATTATTGTTAGTCCTCCTAATTCTGTATGTAGCCACCATTTTTATTATTTTCATTAAAAGTAAATAATAAAATAAGATACAGTAAACTTTAAATTACTGTATTACTATATATTTAAAAATTTGAGAAAATTACTGTTATTTGAATGCCTGTGAATCAGATATTCACTCTCTAGTCTTAATCATGTTGTTGTCTGTTGTTCATAGGTTAAGTCCTGTCCAACTCTTTGCGACCCAAGGACTGCAGCACGCCAGGATTCCCCATCCTTCACTATCTCCCAGAGCTTGCTCAAATTCATGTCTATTGAATCAGTGATGTCATCCAGTTATCTCATCCTCTGCTGCCCTCTTCTCCTTTTGCCTTCAGTCTTGCCCAGCAACAGGGTCTTTTCCAATGAGTCGGTTCCTTGCATCAGGTGGTCAAAGTATTAGAATTTCAGCTTCAGCATCAGTTTTTCCAATGAATATTCAAGATTGATTTCCCTTAGGATTGACTGGTTTGACCTCCCTGCAGTCCAAGGGACTCAAGGGTCTTCGCCAGCACCACAATACAAAAGCATCACTGACTCAACGGACATGGGTTTGGGTGGACTCCAGGAGTTGGTGATAGACAGGGAGGCCTGGCGTGCTACGGTTCATGGGGTGGCAGAGAGTCGGACACGACTGAGCGACTGAACTGAACTGACACTAATAAAATGTGCATGTCTGTTATGTGTCAGGCACCATAAAGAACAAGCAGATTCAAATGTTTGGAACAATTAAAAGGGCTTAAGGGAGTAAATGTGTATGGATCCAAAAGACATAAAAGGGCTTAGAACATTTGACCATGTAGCTGAGTGAATGTGCAAGATCAAATTCATTTTAATCTGATTTAGAATTCAATTTGGAATTTCAGTTTAATTCTAAATTGTTTAATCAAACATTATTTTAATGCGTGGACCAACCTGTTTCAAAATTTTCAAGTCTTCCTTTTTCTTTAGCCACTGTGAGAGAAAGCTAAATGCACAAGGTGAGGATTAGGGAGGAAATGTCAAATTTGATCCAATGTTAAAAGTTTATCAAGTTGTGGGAATATCCATGATAGAAAAATTAGATCTGTCATCAACTGAGCTAAAATGTGATCTGCCAGCTAAATAATTACAAAAGCAGAAAATAAATAGGTGTAGTTACTTTTCTTTCTTCGGGTCATGAGTCTGGAATTAGAGTCCACTTCTATAGAGACTTGTAGTCACTTCTTGATATGCTTATTTAGAACCCATCTCCTTAATGAAGGATAAATTCTTATCTTGCACTACCTAGTCTTCAAGCCTCCAGTCTCTTTGCTGTCCCAGGGCTCTGTTTCCTGTCATTAACTGTCATCTCATTAGGTGAGCCTCCATGTTGCTAACCATCTCCAGTGGAATGTATGCTCATTTTTCCATTATTTTTTAGAGTTAAATTACAAGCTCAGCAGGGTAGCAACTCCATCTAATTGATTTTCTCTATCACCTAACATTTCTGTTGGAGTCTAATGTATTTTTTTTTCACACTCCTCCAAGTATTCATTTTTTGCAATATAATTGAGAATTGACATTACCACTAATGTTAAAAAACAGCAATATCTAAAGTCCCCTTAGTGAATATGATCTCTTTGCTGATGGGCTGAACTCTGAGCAGGGATTAGAGAATATTAGGAAAGGAAACTAAATTTAGGAGCAACAGAGAAACAGCAGGAGGTAATCGAAAGAAGAGATCCGTTTTTCGTAAAATCTAACTTTGCATTTTAAAATTCACTGTATGACACTGGACAGTTTCCCTTGAGCTATCGGGGATCCTATAAAATCAAGGCAGTTAGACAATTCCAAATAGTTCAGAATTCTGACTTTTGATTTTACAAAAGAGAAACATTAGCTCTAAGAATAATTGTGATGGAAGTCACCTCAAAAATTAAAGATTCTGTCTTCCCTTTTTTGCAGCCAGCTCACCTCTAGACTGTACAGTGTTTTAAAATTGTTCTTCCAGTTTCTAGTCTAATATATACTTTTATAATAAACTTCCTAACTAATCACCATTCAACTTTAATAACTTTACTATATTTTTACTTGTTTTTTCCCTGTATTTGTTTCTCCATTTGTAGATTCCTAACTTCTTCCTCTAGACTATCCTTCCCATTGCCCTGCTTTGTGATAGACTCGCTTGAAAACAAAGTGAAAGAGGATGTCATGGAGGTGATGCTAGCATTTTTCTTTAACATTCACTAAGGAGTATACATGGGCTTCCCTGGTAGCTCAGCAGTAAAGAAACCACCTGCAATGCAGAAGGCATAGGAGAAGTGGGTCTGATCCCTGGATTGAGAAGATCCCCTGGAGAAGGGCATGGCAACCCACCCCAGTATTCTTGCCTGGAAAATCCCATGGACAGAGGGGCCTGGAGGGCTACAGTCCATAGGGTTGCAAAGAGTCAGACGTGACTGAGCATGCACACACACAAGGACTATACATCTCCAGTGCACACAACTTAATTTCTATTTTCCTAAGAGTATATTTTTAAAGTGCCATATTCAGAACAATTGCTAAGTAGAGATAAAAATACTTGCACTTTAAATAACTGTTTGATGGATGACAAAAGTCCAGTTCCTATACACAGACTATGTCCTCTCTCAAAGTTATATACTCCTTTTCACGTTCAGTCTTCTAATTTGTCTATATTTTCTCTTTTAACGTTTGTAAAACTCTTATCTCCTTCAATATTTTTCAAGTCTAACTTTCCGACCTCTTGAGTTTCTCTTTCTTCCCTCGTAAGTGACACTGATCCATGTATGTCCTTCCACCTATTTTATCATCAAGCTTCTTTTCCGATACCAAGATAGAGGATTGGCTCCAGGTCAAACTATGAGAAAGTGAAGTGAGGTCACTCAGTCATGTCCGACTCTTTGCGACCCCATGGACTATAGCCTACCAGGGTATAGTATATATTCCACTCTGTCCGTGGAATTTTCCTGGCAAGAATACTGGAATGGGTTGCCATTTCCTTCTCCAGGGGATCTTCCCAATCCAGGGATTGAACCTGGGTCTCCCTCATTTCAGGCAGATGCTTTACCATCTGAGCCACCAGGGAAGCCCTAAAAGCTATGAGAAAGTATACCTTTATTTGTCCTCTAGCCCTCCACTTAGAATTGTCCTTCCTTCTCCTTTTGGCACCACCATTTTCTAAAGGTCTCGTGTGTCCCTCTAGTTGCTTATAATGGATTCAAGTGAACCTTTGGTACTGTTCCAAATTTTAGACTTTAATGATCTCAACTTTCTGCAAACCAAGACTTATCTGTCCTAGGTCACATTCTTTTAAGGTGCTCAAGGAAATCAGTCCTGAATATTCATTGGAAGGACTGATGCTGAAGCTGAAACTCCAATACTTTGGCCACCTGATGCAAAGAACTGACTCATTTGAAAAGACCCTGATGCTGGGAAAGATTGAAGGTGGGAGGAGAAGAGGACGACAGAGGACAAGGGGATGACAGAGGATGAGATGGTTGGATGGCATCACCGACTCAATAGACATGAGTCTGAATAAACTCCAGAAATTGGTGATGGACAGGGAGGCCTGGCGTGCTGCAGTCCATGGAGTCGCAGAGTCGGACACAACTGAGCGACTGAACTGAACTGAAGATCTGAATCATTTGATGTCACAAAATGAACTTGTAGTTCATGTATTCTCTTTCCCTAGTCAAAGTATATTACTAGGGACTTTCAAGGATTCTGGCTATATAGGAATAATATAAGTCATCGTAATGAAAACATGTTAGCATGCCTGACGTCCATCTTCTCTAAATGTGCCATGCCCAGCAGAAATTGACTAAAATGGAGAAAAGCACTAAAGCAGAATGTTGATATGCCAGCTACTTTACAGAATAGGAAGGAACTTATTAAAGCTTCTAAAGATAAAATTTCTCAACGAAAAAGTTTATTTACCTGAGGGATTTTTAATTTTTAGGTAAAATGGAGTTGTAAGGAAAATGTACCACTTCAGCATTCAGCTTATCAGCAACAGTTACAAGTCTTCAGTTTCTCTATTCTTTTAGCTACTGAGTTTTCATCACTTAGGAATTTTACTGTATATAAATTTCTTCCTCTCTCCCATACTCCCTTCACCTGAATTTCCTTTCACCATTTCTTTAAATAAAATATGACATGGACATTTCCCCAAATCCATCTATAATTTATTTGCCAAATGTTTCACCATTTATATAGCACATTTGGTTCTTTCCATCCTATGAGTTAGATACGGTAGACCTGATGCTCATTTTAGAAATGGGAAAACCAGTGCTCAGAGAAATTGTGATATGACATTTAAGTCATGTGGCCGGTGAAGAACAGAACCAGGAAGCTAATTCTTGTCTTCTGACCACAAGCACCAGACTCTTTCCCTGCTAAATTTCACACAGAACCTACCATGGAAAAATTATATAAAGTTTAACTTTTGTGTTGTTTCCAATTTAAAAACTGAAATTAAAATATTAATGATTTAAAATTTTATATTCAATACCCACACCCATACAATCACAGAATGCCTTGTGATTTTAGATCCTACCCACCAAATTCACAAAAGCAAATCAACTTCTCCCTATTAATATATACATCAGAACATTTTAGTAAGGTGTTAGGCACTGCAAGCAAACCTAGAGTGAGATAAGATATATAGACACAACTTTGGCATATTATTTGTAAATATTTATATTATTCATTTTAGGCTAGGGTAAAGGATACTGAGTGCCTTTTTGGATTTCTCCAATTTTCTAACATTCTTCTCAATATGCAATACCTCACTAAAGTCAGGTCCTTTCTCAGTCTCTCCTGGCACCCTATCTGGTAAGGATTTCACAGCTGGCTATATAATTTATAAAGCAAACATTAATGTAAGAGCTCAAAAAATAAGCAGACTGAAGCAGTAAAGTGAGTCAATAACATTCTTAAAGCTTGGCATATATATTGACCCTTGTTTGGCATTTAAAGTCAATAATTTTTAAATACTCAAAATTTCTTAGATGATTTTTTATACCAACAGCCCTCAAACTACTTTCTTTCTATATGTTTTTTATCAATCCACATTTCTATTACTTTTGGTTTTCAAGTATATTTCAGTCCCATTTATTGAAAACTTTCATCTGAAACTTTTCTTCATCTCATTTTTAACAGAATTTGTAAAGAAAATTCTTGAAAGCATTTGGCCCCAAATCTAAAATTCAGCACAAGTTCCAATTCAACCAGTAACAAGATGTATCCATTTCTTTCCCCGGGGCATGTCCTGGTTTATTCTTTTAATTTACTGAAATCACAAGGCAGATTTGGGAGCATGTTTAGACTCGTCCCATGAGCTGTAAAACAGATGCAGAGATGATTTCTAAATGTCTTATTCCTGCTTTAGAAAGTGATTTAAAACTCTTCTCTTTTTACCTCTCATTAACTCTACATTTTAAAATGGTCTGGAACATTGCCCCCATGACCCCATTCCCTTGTTTTACTCACCGGCTGCCTTTTGACACCCAGCCAGTTTTTCCAGACCAGAACCCGAAGCTGATGAAACTGGGAAGCCATCCTTCAAGATGCCACAAACAAGAGAATTCCTCTTTTTTCCTCCACCCCTCAAAAGAAGAATTGGTTCCCCGTCCAACTTGCTGTGTGTCAATGGGTCAGAAGCCTATTCATGGCATAGCTTTCCTGGGAGCTGGGGTAAGAAACCCACAGATCTTCTCTTCCTGCTGGATTTTTCTCTTGGGTTAATCCTGCCCAAGGAGCACTTCTCAACCAGCTCTTCCCGTCAAACAATGATCCAGGCCAGGATCTTTTGGTGGTGTTTGCTTATTTTAAAATAACATCCAGTAGCTGCCTGTTGCATGAAGTCCAGACTCAAGAGAGAATGAATATCATACAGATAATGCCCTACTGGAAAAAAAAGCTGAGCCCACACCTCCTACTCTCCATAAAATTAACTGCCTATCCACACCTTCGAGAAGGTGTCACCTGCTCTGGACACGTCACAGGAATTAGGTGGGACCCTTGCCAGGCCAGTAGGACTTGTCCTACATTCTCTCACCTTCTTCGCTACATAGTGCCTGCTCTGGCAGACGCAGGGCACAGAGAGCATGTTACAGACTCTGGGACTAGTGACTCTCATAATGTAATAAAGTGTCATTAGGTGTTTTATATCCATGAGGCCAGAGCTCAGTTGAAACACTTTGAGGCTCAGCCCATCATGATATATCCTAGAGAAGGTTTCAATGTTTAGTTTAAAGTGAAGTTAATGCTTTGATTTGGGCAAAAGTAACTATGCTGGCTTCTATCACAATTTGCTAGGTTACAAAAAATGCAGAAAATAAAAGGCAACCTGTAGGTGACAGTAATGACATACAGTGGATTCCCTCATCTGGGGGCCAGGGATTCATGTGTCTTTTACAGGAGAGCCATGTTGTTTCAGACTTCATGGTCCAAGGAGACATAGGCTGACCCAGGATATCTCTGAGGCTATGATATAATGAGTGAGTTCTAACTGCACTTGAAATCTCTAAATCAGCAGAAGGAATTCACTGGTGATTAAGGGAAAAGAAAAAGGACTTGTGCTTGTATTATTCAAGGTACTTTATAATTAAGTATACTTAATTATATTATAAATATAATTTTATTGTAAATAACAAATTTTAATTGTGATTTAAGGTATATAAAATCCAGAAGTCTGCCATAAAAACTTTTAGGAATAACTTTGCTTTAACATCTGAATGACAACATATTCCCTCTGATATTCAATGCCTATACTATCTGCCTGTAGCCAGTATAGTCCAATTTTATAATCCAATAGTCTATCATTAAATGCCTGCCCACGTGCCAAACTGGTGTATATTACAATATGCAAATATAACCTCTGCTTTCCCATCCAGACTTGCTCATGCTAACTCCTCTACTTGGGATGCATGCCTCCCTCTCAAAGCACCTCCCTCTCAAAATTATCCCCAAATTGACATCTTCCATGAAGGCTTTGTAGGTATACCCCAGAGGATATCCTCTCTCCTGTCTTTGAATCCAGTATAGTTTTTGTTCATATTTCTTTCAATGAACTTGCATTTTTGCTCGATTGTGATTTTTATACAATCATTTCCCCCCACACTAGATTGTAAATGCTTTGAGAGAATAGACTGATTTATATCACAATATTTTACACATGATCAAGGCTCAATAATGGCTGCTGAATTTAATGGAAGACAATATTTGAGCCAAGACTAGAGAAACTCCACTTTGGTCCTCACGCCTTTCCATGACTGCTCCAGACTCTGAAATAAGTTAAAGCAATGTTTGAATTTTCCCTTCAAACCCAGAGCAAGTGCTGATTCAGCTTCCTGGTCCCCATGCCAACTCTGCTATATTGATGGCAGCCAGCCTAGGGCCGACTGGAGCCATTTTGGCACATGCCTATTCCAATTCTGGCTCTTTCCTTACTGTGATGAATCCCTTTTAAGCCCAATCTCCATGAGGCAGGCAGTCTTGAATATATAGAAATTGGCCTTTTAATTCTTTTCTGGACAAGATTAAAAACAAGGTGCTCTTCAGACAGCTGAGGACCATGGCAAAAATACCCTCCTTTTCACCACTCCTGGGATGCAGTGTCCAGAATTTATCTGGCTCTCTCAAGCTTTGCTGATGACTTGAGCTCCTGCTTCCCCGAATTCTTTCTCTGCCATCTGTTGCAGTTTACGACTCACTGATGGTTTGGTTCACAAATAAACATTGCTCAGCTGAGAAACAGGGTGGGATCTGGGGATATGACTCCATATATCGAGAGAGAGGTTATAGACCCAGAATCAGTTTATTCATTCAGCTTATTTCAAGTTAAAAAGCATTGACTCACTGTGCCACTGATGCAGATGAGAGGTCAGCTCAGAGTCCAAGATGGTTTTTCCCAGCAGCCGCTCATGACCTCTTCAGTGAAGTCATAGAGATTTTTCCCTTAACTTCAGTTCAAGATTCTCTCTTGGGATGTCCCCTTGCTCATATACCTTCATCTACTACCTCTAATATTCTGATGAAGATAATGTATTTTGTTATGATCCCTGACCCCCAGGAGATGTATTTCTTCAAAGTGATCTCAAAATGATACGAGGTGTTTAATATATGTAAGATAGTCCTTTATATGGACTTCCCAGGTGGCACGAGTGGTAAAGAACTCGCTTGCCAATGCAGAGACATAAAGAGATGTGGGTTTGATCCCTGGGTTGGGAAGATACCCTAGAAGAGGGCATGGCACCCCATTCCAGTATTCTTGCCTGGAGAATCCCTTGGACAGAGGAGCCTGGCAGGCTACAGTCCATGGGGTCACAAAGAGTTGCACACGACTGAAGTGACAGCACTCAGCACTCATCCCTTTATACTTGATGGCAAACAATGTCAATAGCTCCTAACATCACCTACATTTCCTTGAAGACTGGGGTAATCTTTCACAAAACATAATTCAAAATACTTTAAGTAGGATGACATAGACAATCAGATCTCCAAAATTTGCCCCACTCTGAATATCTGTGTTTTGGCATTTATATCTTCTTTAAGCTTTTCAAATCTCCTTTTATTTCTTTAATTTTTATTTTATATTGGAGTATAGTTGATTTACAATGTTGTGTTAGTTTCAGGTGTACAACAAAGTGATTCAATTATATGTGTGTGTGTGTATATATATATATATATATACATATTCTTTTGCAGATTTTTTTCCCATGTAGGTTATTACAGAACATCAAGTAGAGTGCCCTGTGCTATATAGTAGGTCCTTGTTGATCATCTATTTTATATGTAGTAGTGTGTATATGTTAATCCCAATCTTCTGATTTCATTTTAAATTTGAGTTTAAAACCATCTTTTAAAATTCCATTGAGGAAAAAGCCTTGCTTAACATTACTCTTGGAATCTATATCTTACATAAATAGGAATCATAACCTCTGATCAAAATAGAACTTGAATCTGCAGCCTATTAAGCCCACAGCGCTCTTTCCCCCACAGAGGCCCAGCGTGCAATGGCTGAAAACAGCAGCCTCCTTGGTCGTGTACACAGCCTGATGCCTGTACTGGTTGCCAAGGGACCTTGGAGACAACATTTCCAGTGGACATTCATGACTGGCAGGCTGTCCCCAGCCTAGGCTTCAGACAGGTATGCGTACACAGTGGCCAGTGTCCATATGGGCCGAGTCATAATGTCCATCCGCACCGAGTTGCAGAACATGGAGCATGTGATTGAGGCCCTCTGCAGGGCCATGTTCAAGTTCCCTGGTCGCTAGAAGATCCACATCTCCAAGAAGTGGGGATTTACTAAGTTTAACGTAGATGAATTTGAAAATATGGTGGCAGAAAATCAGCTCATCCCAGATGGCTGTGAGGTCAAATGTATCTGTAATGGTGGCCCTCTGGACAAACGGTGGGCCCTACTCTCATGAGAGTTTTGGGGCTGTCCCCATCTTAATCATCCTCACCAATAAATCCTACTTTCCTGTCCAAAAAAGAAAAAATATTAAGTAATGTTTAGACCAACCAAAAGGAAATGTTGGAGAAAATGTACAAGATGATGAAAGATAATAAATTTTGTTTTATTTTTTGCATAGAGGAAGATATAGGTTTGTGCCTCACTCCTGACTGTAGACTGGGATGTTACTGACAGATACTTTAAGATTTCCCCTGAGGGAAGAAAGAAAAATTTGGCAACCAGAAATATGCTGGACCCAGGACACACAGCTAATGAAAAACACATTTTTTTAAGTAAAAACTAAACTGAGCAGCAAATACACAAAGTTAGAACAATACAATATGTGAAAGAACACGTTTCCAAGACAAACCATTCAATATCATAGCAATCCAAGTCTATGCCCTGACCAGTAATGCTGAAGAAGCTGAAGTTGAACAGTTCTGTGAAGATGTACAAACCCTTCTAGAACTAATACCCAAAAAGATGTCCTTTTCATTATAGAGGATGGAATGCAAAAGTAGGAAGTCAAGAAATACTTGAAATAACAGGCAAATTTGGCCTTGGAGTACAGAATGAAGCAAGGAAAAGGCTAATAGAGTTCTGCCAAGAGAACACATCGGTCATAGGAAACACCCTCTTCCAAAACACAAGAGAAGACGCTACACATGGACATCACCATATGGTCAATACCAAAATCTGATTGATTATATTCTTTGCAGCCAAAGATGGAGAAGCTCTATACAGTCAGCAAAAACAAGACGGGGAGCTGACTGTGGCACAGACCATGAACTCCTTATTGCAAAATTCAGACTTAAATTTAAGAAAGTAGAGAAAACCATTAGACCATTTAGGTGTGATCTAGATGAACTCCCTTACAATTATACAGTGGAATTGATAAATAGATTTAAAGGATTAGATCTGATAGACAGAGTGCCTGAAGAACTATGGAAGGAGGTTCATAACATTGTACAGGAGGCAGGGCTCAAGACCATCCCCAAGGAAAAGAAATGCAAAAATGCAAAATGGCTGTCTGAGGAGGCCTAAAGCAAAAAGCAAAGGAGAAAAGGAAAGATATACCCATTTGAACACAGAGTTCCAAAGAATAGCAAGGAGAGATAAGAAAGCCTTCCTCAGTGATCAGTGCAAACAAATAGAGGAAAACAATAGAATGGGAAAGACTAGAGATCTCTTCAAGAAAATTAGAGATACCAAGAGAATTTTTCATGCAAAGATAGGCTCAATAAAGGACAGAAACAGAGTAGATGTAACAGAAGTAGAAGTTATTAAGAAGAGGTGGCAAGGATACAGAGAAGAAATATACAAAAATGATTTTCATTTTTGACCCAGATAATCACAATGGTGTGAAACTCACCTAGAGCCAGACATCCTGGAATGTGAAGTCAAGTGGGCCTTAGGAAGCATCATTATGAACAATGCTAGTGGAGGTGATGGAATTTCAGTTGAGCTATTTCAAATCCTGAAAGATGATGCTGTGAAAGTGCTGCACTCAATATCAGCAAATTTCAAAAACTCAGCAGTGGCCACAGGACTGGAAAATGTCAGTTTTCATTCCAATACCAAAGAAAGGCAATGCCAAAGAATGCTCAAACTACGGCACGATTGCACTCATCTCACACGCTGGCAAAGTAATGCTCAAAATTCTCCAAGCCAGGCTTCAACACTACTTGAACCGTGAACTTCCAGATGTTCGTGCAGGTTTTGGAAAAAGCAGAGGAGCCAAAGGTCAAGTTGTCAACATGGATTCAGTTCAGTTCAGTCGCTCAGTTGTGTCTGACTCTTTGCGACCCCATGAACCGCAGCACACCAGACCTCCCTGTCCATCACCAACTCCCAGAGTCCACCAAAACCCATGTCCATCAAGTCGGTGATGCCATCCAACCATCTCATCCTCGTTGTCCCCTTCTCCTCCTGCCCTCAATCTTTCCCAGCATCAGGGTCGTTTGAAATGAGTCAGCTTTTGGCATCAGGGGCCAAAGCATTGGAGTTTAGCATCAACATCAGTCCTTCCAAAGAACACCAGGACTGATCTCGTTTAGAATGGACTGGTTGGATCTCCTTGCAGTCCAAGGGACTCGCAAGAGTCTTCTCCAACACCACAGTTCAAAACCATCAATTCTTTGGCACTCAGATTTCTTCACACTCCAACTCTCACATCCATATGTGACCACTGGAAAAACCATAGCCTTGACTAGACAGACCTTTGTTGGTAAAGTAACGTCTGCTTTTTAATATGCTGTCTAGGTTGGTTATAACTTTCTTTCCAAGGAGTAAGCGTCTTTTAATTTCATGGCTGCAGTCACAATCTGCAGTGATTTTGGAGCCCCCCATATAAAGCCAGCCACATTTGCCACTGTTTCCCCATCTATTTGCCATGAAGTGATGGGACCAGATGCCATGATATTAGTTTTCTGAATTTTGAGCTTTAAGCCAACATTTTCACTCTCCTCTTTCACTTTCAAGAGGCTCTTTCACTCTTTCACTATCAAGAGGCTCTTTAGTTCTTCTTCACTTTCTGCCATAAGGGTGGTGTCATCTGCATATCTGAAGTTACAGATATTTTTCTGAGCAATCTTGATTCCAGCTTGTGCTTCTTCCAGCCTAGCATTTCTCATGATGTACTCTGCATATAAGTTAAATAAGCAGGGTGACAATATGCAACCTTGACGTACTCCTTTTTCTATTTGGAACCAGTCTGTTGTTCCATGTCCAGTTCTAACTGTTGCTTCCTGACCTGTATACAGGTTTCTCAAGAGATAGGTCAGATGGTCTGGGATTCCCATCTCTTTCAGAATTTTCCACAGTTTATCGTGATCCACACACTCAAAGGCTTTGGCATAGTCAATAAAGCAGAAATAGATGTTTTTCTGGAACTCTCTTGCTTTTTCAATGATCCAGCGCATGTTGGCAATTTGATCTCTCATTCCTTTGCCTTTTCTAAAACCAGTTTGAACATCTGGAAGTTCACAGTTCATGTATTGCTGAAGCCTGGCTTGGAGAATTTTGAGCATTACTTTACTAGCGTGTGAGATGAGTGCAACTGTATGGTAGTTTGAGCATCCTTTGGCATTGCCTTTCTTTGGGATTGGAATGAAAACTGACCAGTTCTGTGGCCTCTGCTGAGTTTTCCAAATTTGCTGGCATATTGAGTGCAACACTTTTTCACAGCATCATCTTTCAGGATTTGAAATAGAAACTGGTATTCCATCACCTCCACTAGCTTTGTTCGTAGTGATGCTTCCTAAGCCCACTTGACTTCACATTCCAGGATGTTTGGCTCTAGATCACCGTGATTATCTGGGTCATGAAGATCTTTTTTGTACAGTTCGTCTGTGTATTCTTGCCACCTCTTCTTAATAAGTTCTGCTTCTGTGAGGTCCATACCATTTCTGTCCTTTATCGAACCCATCTTTGCATGAAATATTCCCTTTGTATCTTTAATTTTCTTGAAGAGATCTCCAGTCTTTCCCCTTCTATTGTTTTTCTCTATTTCTTTGCATTGATTGTTGAGGTAGGCTTTCTTATCTCTCCTTGCTATTCTTTGGAACTCTACATTCAAGTGGGTATACTTTTCCTTTTCTCCTTTGCTTTTCTCTTCCCTTATTTTCACAGCTATTTGTGAGGCCTCCTCAGACAGCCATTTTGCATTTTTGCATTTCTTTTTCTCGGAGATGGTCTTGATTCCTGTCTCCTGTACAATGTCACGAACCTCCATCCATAACATCAGGCACTCTGTCTATCAGATCTAGTCCCTTAAATCTATTTCTCACTTCCACTGTGTAGTCATGATGGATTTGATTTAGGTCATACCTGAATGGTCTAGTGGTTTTCTCCACTTTCTTCAATTTCACTCTGAATTTGGCAATAAGGAGTTCATGATCCAAGCCACAGTCAGCTTCCGGTCTTGTTTTTGCTGACTGTATAGAGCTTCTCCATCTTTGGCTGCAAAGAATATAATCAATCTGATTTTAGTATTGACCATCTGGTGATGTCTATTCATTGGATCATCAAAAAAGCAAGAGAGCTCCAGAAAAACATCTACTTCTGGTTTATTTACTATGCCAAAGCCTTTGACTGTGTGGACCACAACAATCTCTGGAAAATTCTTAAAGAGATGGGGATACCTGATCACCTGACCTGCCTCTTGAGAAATCTGTATGCAGGTCAAGAAGCAACAGTTAGAACTGGACATGGAACAAAAGACTGGTTCCAAATTGGGAAAGGAGTACGTCAAGGCTCTATATTGTCACCCTGCTTATTTAACTTAATGCAGAGTACATCATGAGAAACAGTGGGCTGGATGAAGCACAAGCAGGAGTCAAGATTGCCAGAAGAAATATCAATAACCTTAGATATGCAGATGACACCACCCTTATGGCAGAAATCGAAGAACTAAAGAACCTCTTAATGAAAGGGAAAGAAGAGAATGAAAAATTTGGCTTAAAACTCAACGTTCAGAAAACCAGGATCATGGCATCTGGTCCCATCACTTCATGGTAAATATATGGGGAAACAATGGAAACAGTGTCAGACTTTATTTTGGGGGGCTCCAAAATCACTCAGATGGTGACTGCAGCCATGAAATTAAAAGACACTTGCTCTGTGGAAGAAAAGTTAAGACCAACTTAGACCACATATTAAAAAGCAGAGACATTACTTTGTTATCAAATGTCCATCTAGTCAAAGCTATTGTTTTTCCAGTAGTCATGATTTTAAATTCTTGGTCCACAATATCTGCTCCCCACCCTTTTCAGCTGTTGGTGACTCTATGTCTTTGGAACTGAAAGGTGCATCCCTTTATTAAGCAAGGGGTCATCACACCTGCCAGAACTTGCACAGTGCTTACACTCACTTCTCCAGCAATAAAAATAAAACTATAGCTTTATTGTGGAATAGCTTGTGCAAAATTAGTTTTTCAAGGTTTCTAGACTTCTGCCTTCCGTGTTTGTGCATCCTATGTCGCTTCAGTCATATCTGACTCTGTGTGGCTCTATGGACTGTAGCCTGCCAGGCTCCTCTGTCCATGGGGATTCTCCAGGAAAGAATACTAGAGTGGGTCACCATGCCCTCCTCAGGGCACCTTCCTGACCCAGGGATCAAACCCACATCTTTTATGTCTCCTGCATTAGCAGACAGGTTCTTTACCACTAGTGCTACCTGGGAAGCCCAAGTTTTGGAGAATTAAGCCATACTGAGGATTAGATTTGAGCATGCATAGTCGTCCTCCTAAGGTTGGTTTCATCTACTAAACCTAATTAGGGTAAGAGTTCTGATAAAGCTATACAATCATGTAACTGGTGGGCTGTATTAAATGTTGGTTGTGGGCATTTTTGCCAGTCAAACAGTCAAATAACACACTCCAGGACCAGGGCAAGAGGGAATTGATCCAACCACAGGTAAGATATTAATGTGGCAGAAATACATTAATTTAAAAATGGTATTTGTTAAAGGACTTTCCAGGTGGCACAGTGGTAAATAATCTACCTGCCAGTGCAGGAGACTCAAGAGACATGGGTTTAATCCCTGAGTCAGGAAGATACCATGAAGTAGGAAATGGCAACCCACTCCAGTATTCTTGCCTGGAAAATTCCCTGGACTGAGAAGCCTGGCAAGCCATGTCCATGGGGTCACAAAGAGTTGGATATGACCGAGCGACTGAGCACGCACACACACACACACGTTAAAGGTCTACAGTAATAATAATAATAAATACTAGATCTTAAAATCTTGTATATAGTCAACTAATCACTATATAATATGCATCTAGCACAGGTCTCATCCTGCAGTAGGGGGTCAATTAATGTTTACTGAACAACTAAGTAGCAAACATTTGTGACACATTTATTGAATCATTATATGAGGTCAATTATATAGAAACTGGCATCATCCCCATGTTCAGAGGAAGAAAGTCACATTCACAGAGATGCTTTAACTTGCCTAAGTTCACCCAGGTAGAAGTGGGGTCGATGGAAACAGCAGAAAGGGAACCCAAACTCTATGTCTGTACTTTTCCTCTCTGGGTCTCACTACCTCCAGTCCTGTGCAATGCACTGCATGGGGAGAGCTGAGGAGAAATGGAGAGAGCTTCAGGGTTTTTTTCTGGTTCTCCAGGGGCCTACAAATCACATGGATTAAATTTTTTTAATGCCAAAAATAAGCATACAAAGAATAACTACACCAGGAATTCAGGAAAAAGGAACACTGCTCTTTTCAGGCTTCTTGGTAGAGCATCACAGAACTTCTCAGCCTGGTACTTGCCAGCCTCATCAGGTGTCATCTCTCCAGTCTCAGCCACCCCTCCTGCCATCTGCTGTAATGCCTTGGATGAGGACTATCTACTTTCAATCTTTGGTTACTAGTCTCCCTCTGCCCAAAATAAAATCATGCTCCTTAAATGACTGACTCAATTGTTGCTCTCTCTCTGAAGCCTTTCCCAACCCCTCCACCCACCACACTGCCACTCCTGGCTGAATTAATCACTCCTTCATCTGTTTTATCATAGACCTCTGTTCAGAGTCAACTCCTGAATTAGCCTTTGCCACAGTCAGTTGACCTCCTCAACTATATTCTGAGCCCCTTGAAGAAAAGGACTGCACCCTATCAAAACTAAGGGTTAGAGATTAATTCTACATCCCTGGAGAATGGTGAGAACTCTGGCCTGATTAAATCTAAGAGCTGGTTTGAAGTAGTAGACAACAAAGTTTGGAGAGTGGGGGACCTTAACATTGAAGATCAGAGGATGCCATACTGAAGATTTAGAATGGCAAGTTTCTGGCAGCTCTTCTAAAGAAACAGATGGGATGAAATTGAGGCTGTGAGAAGACAAAAAAGGTAGCAGGATGACAAATTCAGGTTGAGACCAGAAACTTGTTTTGAATGGGAGAAAACAATGTGGAAATGAATTAATGATGAAATGAAATAGTTTAGGAATTTTTATGGGAACCAGATCCATAATTTTAGTCCTTCACCTCCAAATTGGTTTTTGTTTATAGCATCAGTAACAACATATTTTTCCTCACCACTGACTTTTTCAATTAGATGCTATGAGATGCCCATCACACCTAGGATCTAATCTTTATAATAAACTTGTGATGTCAGATTATAGCCTCTGCTGTATAGATAAGGAGGCACAGGTCAAGTAGCTTTTGTGGGTTACACAGCTAATGAGTGTAAGGACAGTGATTTGAACCCAAGTCTCTGTGTTTGCAAAACCTGTTCTCCAACAGGCAAGCACGGATAAGAAAACACGGCAAGTGTGTGCATTCAACCTAGGTGGAAATGTGAAATAAGTTGGGAAACTGAAGCCAACTCATGGCAAAAATAACAGCATCATCCTTCTATGAGGAGGGTGGGGTTCCAACAGAGGCTTATGATAATGAGGCACTAATTGCTAATACCTCATTACCCAAGATCGACCTGTGATGAAAGGTGGTGATAGCCGATGCTATGAAACAGGTAGGTGTGAGGAAGGTATCAGATTCAGGATTTGCAGGTGCTTTATCCACACTGAGACACTCCGATGAGTATGTGGTTAGAATTGCGTTAAGAAGTGTTAGTCACTCAGCCGTGTCCCCATGGACTGTAGCCCACCAGGCTCTTCTGTCCATGGGATTCTCCAGGCAAGAATACTGGCGTGGATACCCATTCCCTTCTCCAGGGGATCTTCTTGACTCAGGGATCAAACCCACATCTCCTGCATTGAGGGCAGATTCTTTACTGTCTGAGCCACCAGGGAAGTCAAGAAGCAACTGGTACAAATCTGATTCACAAAATCAGGAAGTAAAACATATTTTAAGCAGGTTTACACAAGACTCACTTCAAGCTAAGTTAAAAGGCAGCTTCTCTCTTCAAGATGATACAGTGGTACAGAATGCCCCATCACAAACAACACGGTCTTGTAAGAAGAACAATTTTTATATTAATAACTAATGATTACCTTATCTTTGAGCCATGTGACTCTGGGAATTATAGAGTGATTAACAATCTTGCAAAGAATTACTCACCCACTCATCCAGGATGAGTAGCAATTTACTTGGTCAAACTGGTAAAGTGTGTTGAATTAATTTTACTACATATGATGTTATAATCTTGTGGGGATAAGAAACAGAAGCTAATTGGTCCTTTTTTAATCAACCCATTAAAACTTAAGGGAAGATTTGATGTATATTATCAGTTTCCCTCCCAACCCCCCACACTCACTTTTTGCAATATGTTTTAATTAATTCTCCATTTTAGAAGAAAAAGTGAAAATGAAAAATACTATCATTGTTTTCTTCTCAACTTGTGTCTTTCCCCACAAAAAAACCTAAGACAGCTTAAAAGACAAATCTGTGTTTTTATCTAGTATTACTTCTTTATTGCTCTCTCTAGGAGAGAACACTACTCCTAGATTAGAGAAGGGACTGGTCAATGATTTCAATTGGAACCAAAAACAAAATTTTTTTGTTTAAAAGTCTGGTGATTCAAGCGCTAATTGTCACATATGGAGAGTTAAAGACTCTCTTTTCATGCCTCTTCATGTGGCTCCTTTAACAGCATTTCCCTTTCATCGGGTGCCCCACAAGCCATATTTGAAATGAAGGAAAAGAAAAGATAACAGAGAGAAACGGAAGGGAGTAATTTGTTTTCATGTATATTGATATATGATAGCTTGACTTCTGAACAAGAGAATGTATTTTTTAAATAGAATGGAATAAATTCACAGGTCCATACTCAAAAAATCTATTTCTGTATGTGTGTATATAGACATTAAAAATGCCCATATAGATTTTACAGATACAAAAGCATATGCATAAGTATATAAAAAAAATTCACTAAATTTTAGGCATTATATAAGCACATATGGATTGTAAATATGAAGAAAATGGTGTATAATAAAAATGAAACATCTGGCCCTCCAGACCTGCATTTTAATGAGTGCTTTAATGATAGCATGTGACAAATGGAGCATATGGCATATCAGTGAAGTCTTGCTACAGAGAACTGGACAGATCTTTTGAACCAAATTTTGTAGCATCTAGATTTACCCACAGTATTTTTCTAAACTCACAAATTCAAAACCAATTTAAATTCAATACCTGAACATTTGTTAATTTTGTACTGTTTATACATTAAACTTCTTCCTAGGGGAAACACACGTAGCACAAAATACATATATCTCAATCTAAAATGACAATTTGAATGACTGTAATGAAGCTAATCTTGCTTATTCTGCTACTACTCAGGCTTTCTCTTTGGACCATGGAACTGTTTTAAAAGCTGGTTATGATCTATACAAAGGCCACAATAAAGAAGAAACTTGTTCAAAACTCTTTGAGAGGCTTGCAGAAACTTTCCTACAACTAAGGCTCTTATGGGAAACATAATCCCATTCTCACCTACAGCTTGACCTTCAAATCTTCAGCCTGCCTTCAATAATGAAAGTTCATTGCTTAGAGCAAACAACAAGCATTTTGTGTAGCACCAGGAGCCCCTGAAATGGAGTTCTTTTGATACTATGGTTCTGCAGCCTCGGGAGGTCATTGGCAAGATGCCACTTTGATATAGCAACTTCATTCCCTAAACTAGGGGCCGAGTGAGAAATGTCAAATCATGTTGAAAGAGAAGACACTGACTTATTGTAAAAGGAGAGAATACTACAAGAGCTTATTTTAAAAGACCTGTTTGGACAAACAAGGAAGCAGGGCATTTGGAGGAAAAGAGCAGAGGGAGTTTAGCGAGGAGACAGACACTGAGGCCACTTTTCCTCAATTCTGGAGGCTCCAAGGCTCTATCCAGAAAGTGGGGTAAGAGTTATGTTTAGCCCACAGATTTGTTGGGGAATTAAATTAAATGATCCAACAAATGCAGACAGCTAAATATTAACTAGGTCCTTCCTGAGCCCAGTTCCTACATCTGCATTTGTGGCTTGAAATAACACCCTACATAATCCAGATAAGAAATTCAACCCATTAGTGGTATGTATAGAAAAATAAAAACCAAGCTTGCCCTTATCGGAGATGAGTGGCTCACAAACTGGAGAGTGTGTGACCTCTCAGTCTCACCAATGTACCCTCTCTTCTCTCCCACTTCATGTTTTCTCCATTCCACTCCTCTTCCTCCTATTCTGGGACAGTTAAAGTCTTCCCTCTCTCTCGCTGAGTAGCCTTACTTCCTCCTCTGAGGCCTGGATGCCTCCTTCCCTCCAGATGCTAGAGGGATGCATTGACACTCCAGCTTACCAGTCACTAGAATAAGGCTATTTTCTCACCATAAGAAACTCTGGTAGCTTCTGAAGAAGGAAAAACTTCACAAACTCCTTACAGGTGATTGCTATTATTACTGGCTAAAATAATGCTTGATCACTTGGAACCTCCAGAACAACGACAATCATGGAATATAATGAGACTAATTCCATAGCAGTTATTTCAAATTCAAAGTAACGTTCAATCATAAAGCAGAATATATGAGATACTGTCATTTGCTGTTTCCTATGGCCAAGGGAGTTTGAGTAGAAGGGTAGACCCTTCTGGAATCTGTGACATATTCTCACGGGCCCATGAATTCCTTTTGAAGATTTAATATCTTGGGTCTTTCATGTTTCTGATACTCTGAAAAGCTAAAGTAAGTTTATTCTACCTCATCTGGAAGACCATCTTATGAACAATTAACTGTCAAATGATATGACAAAAATGTTCAACCTTTGCGTGAACTGATAAACTTATCTAGATCCTTTTTCTAATGTGAAAATGCCAATTATTAACTATCTCTTGGAGAAGGAAATATCAATCCACTCCAGCATTCTTGTCTGGAGTATTTCATGGACAGAGGAGCCTGGCAGGCTACAGTCCATGGGGTCACAAGAGTTGGACATGACTTAGCAACTAAACCACCATCACCACATATCTCTTATTATAACTAAAACTGAAAAGAATCTTTAAATTCCCTTTCAAATTGTAAAATTAATACTCTGTGGCAATGTTTATAACTGAATTTTTTTTATTTTTGATATACATTAAGGTTTTGATTTAAGTCCTTAACATGATATAGTGAAGCAAATAAAAAGACTAATTACAGTGAGTAAGAAAAGGTGGAAGTAGATTTAATGCTGAAATTATACTTTCATGATAATGTTGAACAAATATGTACAAATGTTTTTTAAAAATTATAATTTCAGCACAGAGCAAAAGAATTAGCAGGAAATGACTTGTTCACGACACTCTATAAACCAAGATTTCTTGGTTATACTTTAAATTCAGAGAATATTGGTCTTTCAAGGCTTTTGATTAAATATAAAGTCTGAGCTAGCAAAGTTAGTTCAAAGCTTTAAAATAATTAAAAGCTTTAATTAATTAACAGCTTCAAAGCTTTAAAATAGTTAATACCATCATGTATGGTTTGTATGAACACACATTTCCTACATTTTGAATGTACTGACTATACTGCCTCTTCTTTGTTGGTTAGAATCAATCCACTTAAATATCAAAAAATAGCAGGTAAACGGACATAACCTCGATGATTAAAGTTATGAAGGAACAGAAAATTAGATCATAAGCAACATTGAGAAACTCTGGGGACGGACATTTTGGGACCTGAGATGATCTATATGGGTCACTTGGCTAGGCCCAATTTCCAGTTACTCATTCAAAGTCTAATCTAGGTGTTGCTGTAAAGGTTTTTTTTTTTTTGTAAATAGTAAAGTCCATAATCATTTAACTTTAAGTAAGAGTATGATATTAATAGACAATCTGGGTGGGTCTGATTCAATGATTAAAAGACTAAGAGTGAAACTGAGGCTTCCTTAATAAAGAAGAGATTTAGCATGTGGATGGAAGCTTCAGGCACAGAGTTCCAGCCTGTCCTTCCTGACATCCTGTACTACAGATTTCAGACTTGCCTGGCCAACTCCCACAATTGCATAAGCAATTCCTTGTAATAAATCTTTTAACATAGATTTCCCGCTGGTTCTGCTTTTCTGGTAGAACCCTAAGTGATACAGTGCCCCAGTAATCTGATGACATGCATATGTTCAGCAATCATAAGGAATCAATATCAAATAAAAATTTAAATCCAAAAGAACTTGGTAGTTATTTAAAAACTAACTTCTCACATATTTTCTTTTTTAAACCCTTGATTTTTAAAAAAGTTTCTGAAACAGTTATGCTTATATTCAAATACTTGAGAGGGAAAAAAAAAGAACCTGCTTTCAGTAAATTTAAAAAAATGGTATCTACTTCTTATGAAGAAGCATTATTGATCATAAAACTGGGTAAGTTTCAGACAATTACTGTAAAGTATATTGGATGAACAGCAAAGAGACTGCAGTGTAGGGAAACTAACACTAAAGAGATAATTTTAGCAAACAGCCATTAGCAGTGGGTACAAGAATGAGTTTCCAAACTGTGAGAGAACTGTCTCAGGGGTTACAAGTCCAGAGAACAGACAAGATCATCACTCTAGTAGAAACCAATGAGGATCCATAACAAATGTGGATCTGTGAGCCTCCCATTTCCCAAACCCCACCATTACCTTGGCTCTTCATACTTCCAGATCATAAAACCAATGCTCAATAAACCCCTCATCATCTTGAAAAGGATCAATCACAAGGAATGAGAAGAAATTTAAAAGACTGAGGCTTTATTCCAAACACATGCAGCACCATAAAGACATTATGTAAGCTGGAAAGGACTGTTAAACTGCCTATCAGCAAGCTTGTAGAATTTTTTTCCCCTCCATGTTATCCAGTGAACTAAAACACTATAAAGAAGATCTATTCTATTAGAGAAAAGAAGCTGCAATTTAGTTACACATTTAATAGCAGCATGAGTAAAGTTTCAACTTCATCATAATGTAAGTGTTCTGTGCTCTTTTCTTGAAATAACTGGAACTGAGGTAGTAACCTATGTCAAATGATTTACCAAAACCTGCTCTTTGAAGAGTGTTCAGGAATATACTTAAATGCAGAGAGAAATGGCAACTCACTCCTGTATTCTTGCCTGGAGAATTCCATGGACAAAGGAGCCTGGCAAGCTACAGTCCATGGGGTCACAAAGAGTCAGACTCACAAAGAGTTAGACTGAGTTACTAACACTTTCACATATACTTAAAGGATTTTTTGTTTGTTTTAAAATTATGGCAAGAGAGATTAAAGGATGCCTTAGAATAGAAAGACAATGGAATGGAAAGTGTGACATCTGTTTCTTTTCAGATAACTTGGACTAAATTTGAATCATTGAGGTTTTAGGGTTGAGAACCAAAAACTGATGGAAATGTTCACAAGAGATTTCATTAAACATTGAGTACAAGCAAAATTTCCTTGTTGTGTAGGTGATAAAATGTAGCATAAAATTAAAAGAACGAGATTGGTTTCCTGTCAAACAAAAGTTGAGTCATTTATAATCAGGAATTAAGACCCTCAGTCATTTTCAGACGTCAAACCTTCTGGCACAGAGTAAGCTTGGAGGAAGGAAAAGACAAAGGGGATCTCAACTGATTAAGATTGACCCCCTAAGACAGCCAGAGTCCTTTAAGAGTTAGCATTAGTTCTTTGATAAGGAGGAAATGGAGCTTGATATCAGAATTCACCAAGGTCTTTTGTAGTGGAACTGTCCTGAACTGTGGCTTTAGTCTCATTATTTAACTAAAATATGCCCCACAGTCTCAGCCATTGTAAGATGAAGCATTGAATACTTAACTGAGTCTCATTTCAGGTATCCCTGAACCAGTGTGATTAATGGTTGTATTATATCATCATGTATGTTACCATTGTACCTAACCAGAATTTCATGGTCAGTAATAAATGTCACTTGGATGTATTATTATTATCTTCATTGTTCTTTTTAAATACTGGCAAATTTTCTAGATATCATTCGGAATAAAAATTTATGTGCTGGCTTACATACTGAAATTCTGTGTCAATTAACACACACACACATACACACACACACACATATATATATTTATTAGAGTAAAATGTTGCTACAATGGTGTGCTTTGGAAGCTATTAATTCAATGTAAAAATAACAGTTATAAAGAACCTTGAAGTCTTTAAGTAACTATGAAAATAGATTGACAGTTAATATGAGTGTTAAGAGAGAATGCACAAGTTTGTGTTTTTACACAGACTGTGTGGATGGCGACCAGTGGATCTCATATCCTGGTATTCATGCCTTGGTGTAGTACCTTCCCATACTTAATAGAACCCACCTTTCTTTGTAGGAGATCAATCCAGATGGTAGAGTGGGAAGATGTGGAACTCACTTTCTACCAAAAACACATCAAAAATACATCCATATGTGGAAGAATTTTCATTGATAACTAATTGGAAACTGGCAGAGAGACTTTTGTACAAACAAGGCTATAAGAAAGATCCACATGTAACTGGGTAGGAAGGGAACAGAAGAGAAGCAGTCAGGTTGGGATCTATTCCCCTAAGAGAGGAGACTCAGAGACAAAGGGAGAATACATGAGCAGAGATCCACTCTGAGGAGAATACAGGAGCGGTTTGAGCCACATTTTAGGAGTCCCAATCCTGGGTCCCACGTAGAGAAGAGAAGCCCCCTCAGCTGGCTGAAGGGCTGCAGGGACTAAGCGGAGGGTTGTGGGAAGCCTGACTGAGCTCCGCTTGTGAGGAGTATGTGAGTGCTGGCTTGCTCCCAGTGCAGGGTGGAGAGGGCAGACTGAGGACTGCTCCTGTTTTCCTGAGACCACCCTGGCATGCATCCCAGCCTGAGCCAAGCAAACATGCCAGCCCCACCTACTTCACCTTGCAGCTCCACATAAGAGCGAAGGCTGCTGTGACTGGCTGGGAAGAGAGTTCAGACACAGGACACAGAGGTGACTCAGACCTCAGGCTTCATCTGCATGGGCATGGGCAGCCAAAGCTGGTATTTACACAGGCAGTGCACCAGGGGTGGTCTTGATCTCTGACGGCGGCCAGACCTCCAGAACGCATGCCCAGTACTCTCCAAGAGCCACCTGGGCCCCACCTGCCCTGCAGCATGACTCCACAACAGCCTGGTGGTTGTGAAGGCTGATCGCTGTGGTGAGCAAAGGAGACTCAGATACAGCAGGGGCTGCCACTGCTGATGACGCTGGCGCAGGCAGCACACTGGAGGCCACCTGAGCTCTGTGGCTGGCCTGCCATAGCCCCTGACTGGTCACAAGCCTCGAGTCTGCATGGGCCCGTCTTGCTCCAACACTGCTCCCCTCTGTGGCAAGGGTGCCAATGCTGGGAAAGGGGAGAACACATATTTAAAGGGAACAGAGTCAACTTGGGCCCAATCTGCAGAGCTTCTGCTCCATCAACCTGGGGTCTAACCCCACCCCTGATAAGACGGTGACAGCCACGGAGCAGAGGGGAAATCCTACCTCACAACTGGCTCCAGCTCTAGCTCCTTTGTCTCCAGCTCCCCTCCCTACCACAGTGATAGCCACCAGCGTACCATGAAGACAGAGGTGACTTCTGCTCATATCAAGTCCAGCCCACCTACCAAAGGTACGCACACTGGATAGGTGATGCTCCCACATAAGGACACACTTTCAAGACTGCACTAGATAAATTTTAACCTAAATTCATAAAAGCAGAGAAAGTTAAGCAAAATAAAAACCCAAGGGAACTGTTCTCAATTGAAAGAGCAAGAGAAAACCCCCGAAAAATAAATGAAACAGAAACAAACAACGTGTATCAGATAAAGAAGTCAATGCATTAGTAATAAGAATGCTAACTGAATTCTTAGAATTCAGAACAGATGAACACTGAGAACCAAATCGGCTAGGTTTCTACCCAGTAAAGTTCCTATTTGGGGAGAGATACTTTGAGGCTATATTACTATACTGCTCTTCCTTCTACTATTGTCTACTAATTTTACACACTAAATTCATTCTTCTAGACTTCTATTTAGCCAATTAAAAGATCCAAATAATTAAAACTACTTTGAGACTAAATAATGGCAAAGTTAGAAATCTTTTCAGGAAGTACTAGCCTAACATAGTATAGAGGTTTAGGCAAAAATACACATAATTTTGATAAAGTCCAGGGTTTTCTGTTTCTCAAAAGGTTTAGTTAAAAATAAATAGCTTTTTCCTAAATTATCTAGGTAATTATAGTTAATTGACCCAGATGTAGCATTATATGCTTTGCCAGCATTTCAAAGATGCATTTCAGTATCTATTAAAATGTCTTTTTATGATGTGAATTATTTTCTTCTCTGATAATGCCTTACCATTGTGAATAACCAAACTATTCAAACTGCTTTTCATAATGCAATTTAAAAGGAGCTAATGAAAAGTCCTGAGTTCAGATTCTAGGCTAGAAGTGTGCCTGCATAGGGAAGGGAAAGAAATTAGGAACATGTTCCCATTGACATTCTCCAGGAATTATTTTAGAACATAACACACGTTTAAAGTTTCTTAGAAACTCTAGAAAATGAGGAGTAAATATCACAAATTAGGTCACATAAGATACAGTAGGGAAGAATATTACTGTTATTAATACAATTTGACTTGTTAAAAACAGTTCATAGAATTCATGTGCTATTACCTAACGGGGGATACAAGGAGAAATTCAGCATAGAATGCCTATGTACATGACTTTCCCTGAGATTAACATGCATTAACCCTTTGAAGACCCCATCACTTGCACTGCACTGAACACACAGTTTTTGTGAGTCTGTATGGAGTAGGGCTGAGAACTTAGCAAAACCATTCATAAATTCATAAAACTACTGTATATCAACTTATCTTTAAAAGTTAACAAGCATATTGAGATTGGTAGAAAATGCACATGTGTACATAAAAACTATAAGCTGAGGTCAAGAGTATAGCTTCACACTTAGAATAACTTAAGGTAAACACCCAACAAGTCTAAAACATTATAACTTGAATTCTGTCCAACTTTATGTGCTCCAGGACATTTCTGATGAATGCAAAGTCATCTAGACAACTTAGAGAACTGGAAGGTTAGGAGGAAAGACACCAATTAGCACAGGTACTAAATTCTTTTCATGACCCAGGATATGTCAGTACTCTCTGCATCTGAATTCTTAAAATCCATGTCTGTAAAATCAAAATTATGATACCGACTTGCTTCTCAATGTTGTTGTGAAGGTTATCCAGTAAGAGGCACAGCATTCTAAAACACTGAAATGGGTTCCTCTATAATAAAGTCAAATGTCAGTATCTGTTCCCCAGAGATATGGTAAATTTTTCTCTTCTGGGAGACTTGATGAAGTCATTTGTCCTGAAAGTTTGTAACATCCACTGGTCTGAAAGGAGAATTTTGGATTAAATTTCTTGACATCCTTTACAGCTTTACTCTCTTATAAACTGAATGCTGCTTTCATAAAACAGTTCTCAGTAAGGTCTGATCAGTGATATGTGCTCTGTCATCCATTCTTGCCCTTCCAAATTGTTCTCCAGATTGTATCCACAATGATCTTTTTGAAACACACATGTAAAAATGTCATACATACTCCTCTTAAAGCCCTTGAATGCCTTTCCTTTGGGTTTAGGACAAAGATCAAACTCCTTAATGGTCCACAAAATCTGCTGTGGTCAAAACCTACTATGGTCTGAGGCCTACCTTCATACTACCCTCCCAAATTCTCTCCACCATCTTCCTTCAGTGCCTCATCACCATGCTTGCTCCCACCCCAGGGGCAGAGCCTTACACATACCTCCTATCCTCTTCCAGTTAGTACCTACTTACACCACCCCCTCTTTTTTTTTTTTTTTTTTTGTTGCTTTCTTAAAAATGTCTATTCTAACATCCATAGCACTGCACTGATCTTCTTGACAGCACTTACTATTGCTTCAATTTACATTTTTGTGTGTGGTTTTTTGATCACTCCGTATCCTTTACTGGATTTTAAACATATTAGAATCCTTGATGTGTTGGGTCACATTGTGTCCCAGGCCTTACACAGTGCCTTACCCAAAGGAGACTGTCAATAAACTTATGTTGAAGAATAGTATTTACTTAAATCATTACTACTCTAATTGAAGGCAGTCAGTTCAGTTCAGTTGCTCAGTAGTGCGTCCAACAGTTTGCAACCCCAAAGACTGCAGCATGACAGGTTTCCCTGTCCATCACCAACTCCCAAAGCTTGCTCAAACTGATGTTCATTGAGTTGGTGATGCCATCCAACCATCTCATTCTCTGTTATCCCCTTCTCTTCCTGCCTTCAATCTTTCCCAGCATCAGAGTCTTTTCCAATGAGTCAGTTCTTCACATCAGGTGGCCAAAGTATTGGAGCTTCAATTTCAGCATCAGTCCTTCCAATGAACATTTAGGACTGATTTCCTTTAGGATTGACTGGTTTGATCTCCTTGTAGTCAAGTTAAGTCAAGTGAATCTCCCTTTTTGCATGACCTAACTTCACATTACAAACAAGAAAGCAGTATATTGATGTTATAGCTATGCAAGAGTTTTATTCAAATAAGATTTAAGAAAGAACAGCAAAACTAACTTCTTTTTGAGTCTGGCATCTTTACTGAGAACACAAGCTGCGCTTGATCTCAGTAAGGAGTAGAAATGCAGTGATGACCGGCAGCCATTGTGGAAACCCATTAGTAGGTCTCAGAGTCACCCCTCAAAAGACAACAGTCCAGCCTGCTAAAAGGTCTAACCTAGATTGCCATCATTTTACATTATGTGCTAATGCTTTCCTCTGCCTTCTTTAATCTTCTTGTGGGATAATGCTAACCATTTCAGCTTCCTATTGCTAAAGTCTTCTGGACTTCCTGTTTCTTTAAGGGCAACAGAAAATAGATAAAATTATCCAAAGTATCCTGGGTAGTATATGCTTCCCATTTCCATAAAAATAAAACCTGCCCTTAAATGCCAACACATCTTAAAAATATAAATCTATCAAGGAGGAAACAAACATTTGAGTGAGTCCACCTCTTAAAGGAAATAGTTGAGTTACATGTAGGAAAGGACTTCAGAGCAGCTCTCTGAAGTAGAATAAAAAGAAGAGCAGAAGTGTGTTGGTTAAAACCCCTGATACCTGAAAAGAAGGACCCCTGGATTCTCTCTGAGCACACAAAGGATTTGTTCTATCCTTGAGCAAGATGATTTCTTTGGGTCTCTGTTATTTTCTTTAACAATAGAAATACTTATCTTGCATTCTGTTTCATCCTCTGGGAGTTTTCCTAATTATTTATTTAGATTATCTCCAGCTTTATTAAGATATTATTAGCATATCAAATATTAAAGTTTAAGTGGATATACATTGTGAAATAATGACCACAATAAGGTTAATAAACACTGTTAAGCATCAAGGATTCGCTGCCTGGCATGCACAGAAGCCAATAATACGGCACTGGCTTTTGAGAAAGAAAAGAACTTTATTGTGAAGCCAACTAGCATGGAGACAAGATGTGAGGCTCTCAAATTTGTCTCCTCATCCAGGGTCCCAGGTAAAATTTAAGGAGTAAGGGGAATTTCAAACTTGGAAGCTGATTTCAATTCAGTTCAGTTCAGTTCAGTCACTCAGTTATGTCCAACTCTTTATGACCCCATGGACTGCAGCATGCCAGGCTTCCCTGTCCATCACCAACTCCCCAGAACTTGCTCAAACTCATGTTCATCAAGTCAGTGATGCCATCCAACCATCTCATCTGTTGCCCCCTTCTCCCACTGCCTTCAATATTTCCCACATCAGGGTCTTTTCAAATGAGTCAGTTCTTCGCATCAGGTGGCCAAAGTATTGGAGTTTCAGCTTCAGCATCAGTCCTTCCAATGAATATTCATGATTGACATCCTTTAGGATGGACTGGTTGGATCTCCTTGTAAGGGACTCTCAAGAGTCTTCTCCAACACCACAGTTCGAAAACATCAATTCTTCAGCAATCAGCTATCTTTATAGTCCAACTCTCACATCCATACATGACTACTGGAAAAACCATAACTTTGACTAGATGGATCTTTGTCAGCAAAGTAATGTCTCTCCTTTTTAATATGTTGTCTAGGTTGGTTATATAACTTATATGCAGAGTACATCATGAGAAACGCTGGGCTGGATGAAACACAAGCTGGAATCAAGATTACTGGGAGAAAAATCAATAACCTCAGATATGCAGATGATACCACCCTTATGGCAGAAAGTGAAGAACAACTAATGAGCCTCTTGATGAAAGTGAAAGAGGAGAGTGAAAAAGTTGGCTTAAAGCTCAACATTCAGAAAACTAAGATCATGGCATCCAGTCCCATCACTTCATGGGAAAGAGATAGGAAAACAGTGAAAACAGTGGCTGACTTTATTCTGGGGGCTCCAAAATTACTGCAGATGGTGATTGCAGCCATGAAATTAAAAGATGCTTACTCCTTGGATGGAAAGTTATGACCAACCTAGACAGCATATTAAAAAGCAAAGACAATACTTTGTCAACAAAGGTCCATCTAGTCAAGGCTATGGTTTTTCCAGTAGTCATGTATGGATGTGAGAGTTGGACTATAAAGAAAGCTGAGTGCAGAAGAATTGATGCCTGTATCAATACCTCCAGACAATCATCTCAGGCATGGGTGAAAAAATCCCATCACCTCTGAAGGCAATTTTTCTAGTCACAGAGCAATGTCTTTTATCTCCTGAGTCAGAGAATCCTCATTCATATCAGGTTTATTTTATTTTTTGCCTGCATGTCTCAGTAAGTGAAATCTCAGTTCCCCAACCAGGGATCGAACTTGACCCCCCTGCGGTGAAAGCATGGAGTTGTAACCACTGGACCACCAGGGAAGTCCCTCATAAGGTTTAATAAAATTTTGCTATAGTCAACCAAGAGCCAACCCCTATTAGCCAACACTAACAAACAAAACAGCCAGACAAAGACAAACATGGACAAAGAGATCCAAAGGCCTGGCACTTTAACCCAGGGTTAGGGGCTCTAACCCTTAAACTGTGGGTACCTCAGGGCTATAACCTTTTATGGAATGTTCACTAGGATTGGGCTGGGGTGCTCACTGAGGTGATCCCGAGAAACATCTGTTCGCCTTCTGCCTCACCTGGGGTCAAGCCAGTGCAAGCACACGCCTCACAAGGGGAGTCCAGGCTTCCTGCAGCCCTTCTTTCAGTCCCTGCAGTCCTCCCACCAGCCAAGGGGGCTTATCTTCCTTGTGTAGGACCCAGGACTCAAGGAACCAATTGTTACCTCTTACCACTCACTCTCCAGGGTGGGTCTGTGCCTGTGTATCCTCCTTCTTCCTCTGAGTTCACTCCCACGGCAACCTGATTGCTTACGTGTAGATCTGTCTTACAGCCTTTACTATACAAAGATTTGTCAGTTTCCAGTTGGTCTTCCATGAGAATTCTTCCATAGTGGATGCATTTTTTAAGTCTTTGTTGGTGAAGGTGAGTTCCATGTCCTCCTACCACCACCTTGATCAATCCCCTCATCATGTTCTACACTAAATTCCCAGAACTAACTCATCTTAGAGCTACAAGTTGTACTTTTTGACAAACACTATTTCTCCCATCTCCAAGCCTCTGGCGACTACCATTCTTCTCTCTGCTTCTTTGAGTTTAGGCTTTTTTTAGATTCCATATGTGAGAACATACAGTATTTGTCTTTCTCTGTCTGAATTATGTCACTTAGCATAATACCATCAGGTCCATCCCTACTATTGCATATGGCAGGATTTCTCTTTTTATTGGCTGAATAATATTTCAGTGTGTGTGTGTATGTATATATATATATCACATTTTCTTTATCCATTCACCTGCTGACAGACATTTAGGTTGTTCTGATGTCATTGTGGCTATTGAGAATAATGCTCCAATAAACTGGGGGTGCAGATATCTCTTTGAGATAGTTCATTTCCTTTGGATATACACCCAGAAGTGGGATTGCTGGATCAGACAGTAGTTCTACTTTTAACTTTTTGAGGAACTTCTTTACTGTTCTCCATAGTAGCTGCATCAGCATTACCATCAACAATATACAAGGGTTTCCTTTTCTCCACAACCTCACTTATTTTATCTCTTATCTTTTTAATAACAGCCATTCTAACAGGTGTGAGATTATGTATAATTGTGGCTTTAGTTTGCATGTCCTTGATGATTAGGGAAGTTGAGCATCTTTTCATATATCTGTTGGTCATTGGCATGTCTTCTTTGGGAAAAAGTCTATTCAGTTCCTCTGCCCATTTTTAAATTGGATTGGTTTTTTGCCATTGAGTTGTCTAAGCTTCTTATATATTTTCAACATTAACCCCTTATCAGATAAATGGTTTGCAAGTATTTTCTTCCATTCTGAGGTTGCCATTTTATTTTGCTAATTGTTTCTTTTTACTGTGCTGAAGCTTTTTTTTTTATCAATAGTTTAATGTAGTCCCACTTGTTTTATTTTTGATTTTGTTACTTATGCTTTTAGTATCACATCTAAAAAATTATTGTTAGAACCAAAATCAAGGAGATTTTTAGATATTTTTTCTTCTAGTAGTTTTATAGTTTCTGGCCTTACATATAAGTCATTTATCCATTTCAAGTTAATTTTTGTGAAGAGTGTAATATATGGGTCCAGTTTCATTTTCTGCATGTGGTTGGTGGTTATCCAGTTTTCTGCATTTTCTGGTGGTTATCCAGTTTTCCCAAAACCATTCTTTAAAGAGCCTATCTCCTCCAACACAGAGTTGTCTTTGCTCCACTGTCAAATATTAGTTGACTATATATGTGTGTTTTTACTTCTGGGCTTTCAGTTTTGTTCTACTGGATGACTATATGTCTATCTTCATGCCATCATGATTTCAATTACTGCAGCTTGTAATAAAGTTTGAAATCAGAAAGTATAATGACTCTAGCTTTGTTCTTCTTTCTCAAGATAATTTTGACTATCAGGGGTCTTCTGTGGTTTCATATGAATTTTAGGATTTTTTCCTATTTCTGTTAAAAATGTCATTGGAATTTTGATAGGGATTGCACTGAACCTATAAATGGCTTTGGGGAGTATGGACATTTAACAATATTAATTCTTGGGGTCCATTAATTCTTCTGATTCTGGACATTTTTTTTTTCATTTATTTGTGTCTTCAATTTCTTTCATAAATGACATAATTTTTAGTGTTAAAATTTAATAAATTTATGTGCAAATTTAATGTACAAATCAAATTTAACCTCCTGGGTTAAATTTATTCCTGTGTATTTTATTATTTTCAATGCTATTGTGAATATAATTATTTAGCTTATCAATTTTTCATGTGTCTCTCCTAGAATGTATGCTACCTGAGGATAGGCTATTACTCAAATTAAGGACCACTTTAGCAAAACTGTGGGCTTAAAAGAATTATTTGCTTAATTAATAAATTATTTCAACTTATTGATAGCTATAAATGTAATAATAGTTCTTATACCAAAAACTATTTTAAGCACTTTACACATATGTTGACTCCTTTATTTTCTATGATATAGCTGGCAGCTCAGCAATGTATTCACTGTGATCAAAGAGCAGTCTTTCTCTGCTGGGAAGGGCAGCCATTCTCTCTCAGTTTTCAAAGGAATATACATGGAGTATCAAGCAAACACTCAACTCAGCTCCTAACAAATAATAGTGAGACAAATATCCCAGCCAATCTGCTCACACATTTCTGTGTCAGGATGTGTAAGATATCTAGCTCAGGGCCACAAGGAATACCAGATGAATAAGGTCCAGCTCACTCTCCAAAGAGCTCATAACTTTTGCTGTTGAGTCAGCCATATCAGACTCTTAAGGACCTCATGGACTGTAGCTCACCAGGATCCTCTGTCCGTGGGATTTCCCAGGCAAGAAAAGTAGAGCGGGTTGCCATTTCCTTCTCCAGGAGATCTTCCCAACCCACCTCTCCTGCATTGGTAGGCAGATTCTGACCACAAGCCCTGATAAAAGTCTGTTGCCTACTCACCCCACCCACTCCCTTCACCAGCACCTTTCCCCTGCTGGACTCCCAAATTGTGTGCAGCCAGTTTTATATCATCAGGTAGGAAATAGGAGACTATCTTTCTGAAGAAACCGATCCACCCAAAAGAAAAGACTTCAGCCTTCATTCCTTTCATCTCCTTGTAGCCGAGAAAGCAACATGGGTCACCAGCAGCTCTACTGGAGCCATCTGAGAGAATTCAGCCAGGGTTCTCGCTCCTGCCAAGTATGCTCAAACTAGCATGATCTCATCTGGAAATACGGCCTCAATATGTGTCACCAGTTTTTCTGCCAGTACAGTGACAGTGACATTGGCTTCATTAAGTTGGACCAAGTGAACCTCCTTGAATGGATCATTCAGCACAGCTACCTTGTGTACTTAGTCACTCAGTCAGGTTCAACTCTTTGAGACCTCATGGACTGTAGCCTGCCAGGCCCCTCTGTCTATGGGATTCTCCAGGCAAGAGTACTGGAGTGGGTTTCCACTTCTTTCTCCAGGGGATCTTCCTAACCCAAGGATCGAACCCAGGTCTCCTGCACTGCAGGCAGAGTCTTTACACAGAAATAATACTAGCTCTTTGTATATAAAATAAAAGTTAAAATTTTCAAAATAAGAAAAGCCTTCAGAAATTATTTTGAGAGTACCTAGTGTGACAGCCAGGCTCCATATCCCATCACCCTGTGGCAAAGTCCACAAACTGGCCAACCATGTCCAGAAACAGAGCTCCCAGTAATGTATTCTTTACAAATGAACAATTAGAAACCACCAGACAATGAAAGGAAGAAGAAATAGCTTAAAGAGTTGAAAGTGGTTGAAATAGCAGGAATTGGGAGTTTTTCATTATAAGCAAAGTACTACTTTTTATGTTTAAATTATGTCCAGTCATTACTTTAATAAAGATTAAATTTAAATTTTAATGGGTACACAGAAGCAGAGTAGTCTGGAAAGAGGTTTGCCCATTCTGTCAAGGTCTCCATGGGTAACATTCTTCACCATGCGGAATATATAACCTTCAGCTTCTAGTCTCTGACTTTGCAAGCTCAAAACTTCATTTTGCCTGCACACAAAAATCAGGTTCATCTCTGGAAGGAGTGAAACTCAATCACACTCATGAGGTGAGGTATAATAATTTAGGATGAGTCCTCACCACTCTGGTAGCCAGGATGCCTGTATCTGCAAAAACGGTGTATTCCTTTTCTAAGGGAAAGCAATATGGTTAGGCAAATGAGAATCACTGGCTTACACTGAGAAACTGCTAGAAAGTTTCAGAGCCCATGCACTTGCCACAAAATCTACACTGTTAAGACGGTTGCTTGGAACCAAAAGTAAACAAATTCAATGACCTCATCCTAAACTGTTACAATGATTCTGCAAGGCAGTGTAATTATTCACTGCCTTAAATATTCAGAATATTCTCTTATCCTAAGAATAAGAAGATGATGCTCAGAAAATTTAATAGTTTGCCTAAGGTCACACAGCTAGCTTCAATGTCAATAGAGGTTTGTCTGATTCAGAGTATTTCTGTTGTGCCTCATTACCTTCCCAGAATAAACAAGGAAATGGGTGATACAAGGACTAACCCTTCTTATCTAAGCAGTTTTTCTCCTTTCTACCATCAAAGTCCTTTATCAAAATCCATCTTCTAAATATGGAGGATTAAAAATGAAAGAAAATGAAAGGGAATAATATTTAATGAACGCCTACTTATATAAGGCTCAGTACTAGCAATTTTAAAATTTTTCTCTACCTATTTTAAAAATAGTTTGTTTATTTAATGCATTTATAAGTCTACCTCTTTTACATACTGTTGTTTATTACATACAAACAGCAGTTATTTTGTATTATTAAACCAGATTTGGAAATTTGCTTTGCTGTATTTTGAAAATCTTGTTGGCAGTTTTAACGTCTGTGAAGTTAATTGCATAAAAACATGTTCAAAATGTCCAATGTGCCTCCAGTGAGTAATGCCACAGTCATTTCAGAAAATGAAAATAGAAGTGATAGCATCATATTCTGTTACCACCACTGCTTGAAAGCCAGATTTTAATGAGCCCAGCTCTATAATCTGCCTGAGCATTTATAGACCTTGGGAGGGGAACTCTAGAGCTTTAGGCTAAAGTAGCAGCAGAGAATGTCTCTCACTAGTGTAACAACAGTGCTGGGTATGGCTGTTCTGAGGGCAGGCTCATCAACTGTGGCAACTTGCAGGGGGCACCAGCCGGGGTGGGAATAGAGTTGGCCAAATTTGCCACTAGACATTAAGAGATATGTAAAATCCATCAACTTTTTCCAATTTCATTGTGGGGAAATGGGGAAAAAAATACAGTAGCCAGTTACTACACTGCCAGTACAGAAAAGCAGTGTTACAGATACCTATTAACATTTTTTGAGTGTGTGTGGAAATCCAACTATATACCTTGGGAAAGTGGGCAAAAGGTAGCAAGAAAGACAGAAAAATAATAAGATGGAGCCAGAAATCTCACCTTCCATCTCTCTCAATATGCTGAGTGTGTAAGCCCAAGATAAGTAAAAGCAGAAACATGAATCTGTTCTCTCAGTTTATCTTAGCTCCTCTGAGCTTCTCATAGTGTGAGAATCAGATGCACTAAACAGAATTCTGCTACTCAGACACCAAGATAGTTTTCTTACAACATGGCCCCTAAACAGAAGCCAACTTCTTCATCTGGTGCTCAACAGAATATAAAGCAATGTATTCCAAACCACAAGGAAAAACTGGGTGAGCCAATCCCAACTGCAAGACGGTTTGGTGGCCTCCAATTGGCATCATTCTAAAAGGAGTTTTGATAGTAACTAACTAATCGGCAGTTTTTCCTTTCTTGCCAACTTGAGAACCCAACCTTGAGCTAAGATGTAACTTAGCTACGTGCTATGCTTAGTACTCAGCCAGGTCCGACTCTTTGCTACCCCATGGACTGTAGCTCACCAGGCTCCTCTGTCCTTGGGGATTTCTCCAGGTAAGAATACCGAAGTAGGTTGCCATGCCCTCCTCCAGGGGATCTTCCCAACCCTAGGAATCAAACTGGGGTCTCCTGCATTGCAGGCAGATTATTTACCACTGAGCCACTGACAAACCCAGGTTCTAATAAACTAGGTTGCGGGGCTTCCCTGGTAGCTCAGCTAGTAAAGAATCTGCCTGCTAATGAGGGAGACACAGGAGACCACAGGAGACATGGGTTTGATCCCAGGGTCAGGAAGATCCCCTGGAGTAGGAAATGGCAACCCACTCTGATATTCTTGCCTGGAAGATCCCATGGACAGAGGAGCCTGGAGGGCTACAGTCCATGATGTTGCAAAGTATCAAACACGACTGAGCAACTGAGCACAAACCTAGCTATACCAAGTTCTAATCAGCAGCCTCTAGATAGGGCAATCTAAGAGGGCTGGCTAGTTTCTTAACTGAGGATTTAGGTAAGATTTTGAGATGCTAAGAGGACAAAAGCCATGAGGAAGATATTAGCTATTCCAATGTGTAACTGGGATACATTTGAAGTGAGGACTCCCTCATTTCAAAGACCAGGGGTTCTGTGCAGTCAACAGATAGTAGATGAGGGGACAGTTCCAAGAAAGAATATAGACATAATCCTTATTAAGAGGGGAGGAGAGGAAGAAATGTATGGAGAGAGTAACGTGGAAACTTACATCACCATATGTAAAATAGATAGCCAACGGGAATTTGCTGTGTGTCTCAGGAAACTCAAACAGTGGCTCTGTATCAACCTAAAGGGGCGGGATGGGGAGGGAGATGGGAGGGAGATTCAAAAGGGAGGGGATGTATGTATACCTATGACTGATTCATGTTGAGGTTTGACAGAAAACAACAAAATTCTGTAAAACAATTACCCTTCAATTAAAAAATAAACTACAAAAATAGAACTAAAGGTGTCATGTATCTGATACTAAACTTGGCAGTCCTGTATTTTAACTTGTGCTATAAATAAATGTCTCTTTTCTTATCTTAAATATTCCCTAAATTGTGTAGTGGTGTGATCTGAGGAGCTTTCAGTCAGTTCTGAATCCCTGGTAATAGGCTACAGGGACAAGAAAGCTAGTCTAAAGCTATATATTTACTGTACATCTGGTTTCTATAGCTTAAGATATGTAATTTATCTTTGTTGGAGCCCATTTTTATTGTGGGATGCACCTGTTTTATATATTCTCTTGAATGATGAGATTTAAGTCAAATACCCAGCTAGGGTCCTTGGGATTGCTCCAGATACTGGTGATTTACACCAAGCTGGACTGGTAAGTATTTTTGTTCATACTGTAAAAGATGTTCTTATCATTAAAAAAGGTACACCTCACTAAACAATTGTTAGGATGCCTAAAAAAAAAAACCCAATCCTGGCTCACACTAAGTATTATCAGAAGAGTTTCTGTAACATGCAAAACAGTATAGCCAACTCTGCAAAATAAGGTTGAAAGTTTCTAATAAAATTAAACATATACTACTTAGCACACAACCCAGCAATTCTATTCATAGATATTTACTCAAGAGAAATAAAAACTTACATTAATACAAAAACCTGTATATGAATTTTATGTTGTTGGTGTTCAGTCACTCAGTCATGTCCATCCCTTTGCATCTCTTTGGACTGCAGCACACCAGGTTTCCCTGTCCAGCACCATCTCCTGGACCTTGCTCAAACTCATGTCATTGAGTTGGTGATGCCATCCAACCATCTCATCCTCTGTCATCCTCTTCTTCTCTTGTCTTCAATCTTTCCCAGCATCAGGGTCTTTTCTAATGAGTCAGCTCCTTATATAAGGTGGCCAAAGTATTGGAGCTTCAGCATCAGTTCAGTTCAGTTCAGTTCAGTCGCTCAGTCATGTCTGACTCTTTGCGACTCCATGAATTGCAGCACTCCAGGCCTCCCTGTCCATCACTATCTCCCGGAGTTCACTCAGACTCACATCCATCAAGTCTGTGATGCCATCCAGCCATCTCATCCTGGGTCGTCCCCTTCTCCTCCTGCCCCCAATCCCTCCCATCAGCATCAGTCCTTCCAATGAATATTCAGGGTTGATTTCCTTTAGGATGGACTAGTTTGATCTCCTTGCAGTCCAAGGAACTCTCAATAATCTTCTCCAACACCACAGTTCAAAAGCATCAATTCTTTGGCACTCAGCCTTCTTTATGGTTCAACTCTTACATTGATACATGACTACTGGAAAAACCATAGCTTTGACTAGATGGACCTCTGTCAGCAAAGTGATGTCTCCACTTTTTAATACACTGTCTAGATTTGTCATAGCTTTTCTTCCAAGGAGCAAATGTCTTTTAATTTCATGGCTGCAGCCACCATCTGCAGTGATTTTGGAGCCCAAGAAAATAAAGTCTGTCACTATTTCTATTGTTTCCCCAAGTATTTGCCATTAAGTGATGGGATCGGATGCCTTGATCTTTGTTTTTTGAATGTGGAGTTTTAAGCCATCTTTTTCACTTTCCTCTTTTACCTTCCTGAGGGTGGTGTCATCTTCATATCTGAGGTTATTGATATTTCTTCCAGCAATCTTGACTCCAGCCTGTGCTTCATCCAGCCTGGCATTTCGCATGATATACTCTGCATATAAGTTAAGTAAGCAGGGTAACAATACACAGCCTTGATGTACTCCTTTCCCAGTTTGGCACCAGTTCATTGTTCCATGTCTGGTTCTAACTGTTGCTTTTTGATATGCAAATAGGTTTCACCGGAGGCAGGTAAGGTGGTCTGGTATTCCCACCCCTTTAAGAATTTTCCACAGTTTGTTGTGATCCACACAGTCAAAGGCTTTAGCATAGTCAATGAAGCAGAAGTACATGTTTTTCTGAATTTTACAGCATATTATTTATAATTAATATTTATAATATATTTATAATTTCCCCAAATTAGAAGTAACCCAAATGTTCTTTTAGCAAGTATACAGACAAACAAACTATGGCACATCTATGTAGTGGAATACCTCTCACCAATAAGAAGGGGTGAACTATTGGTATGCACCAACCAAAAGGAATGAATCTCAAATGTATTATGAGCTTAATATTATATTATTCCAATTATATGACATTCTGGAAAATGCAATACTTTACAGTGCAGAAACAAATCCATAATTTCAAGGGTTAGGACTGAAGGAAGGATTTGAGAACAAAGGGACAGCTCAAGGAAATCCTTGGTGTTATGGCACTGTTCTGTATCCTGATTGTGGTGTTAGTTATATATGGCTATGAATCTATTAGAACTTAACTCTACATTTAAAAAAAGTGAATTTAAAAAATGTAAAAATATGTACAGCTTTACAACCAGATTTGTTTAAAATGAAGAGAGTGGCAGATTCACCTAGAGGTCAGCAGTCAGAATTTATGTGAAAAGGTAGGAGAATTTAGACTCAACACTGGTTATGAACCAAGGACAAGCAGATCTAAGAAACATGGTATCAGGCAGGGCACAAGGAAAAGATCATTAGAAGGGAATTCTCTGTGATGTAGGCTAGGCATGAGTACAGTCATGAAAAAAAGGAAGCATTTCTTTACTTGAGAATCAGTTTTAATTTATTTTAAGAAATCATTTCAGAATTGCTCATTGATTTCTGTCTCTGGAAAGTAATCACAGAAAGAATTTTCCATGCAACAAATAGGTGGAGACAGCGAGAAAAATAAAATGTGCTTGGGATTGATTTTAAATGAACTTAGCATTTTCTCTAGCATTCTCATATAGTTGTTCCATATGAAAATAATTTTCAATAAAAATATATAAACACAATATATTCACAGAAATAGGCCAAATAATTAATTAATATGTCATCTCCCCTCTCACAGTATGGGTAATGCTGTAACTCACTGGAGGACAACTGTCATACCTAATAAGAAAGGATAAGGAAGAAGAAGTGGGCCTCCTTGGTGGCTCAGTTGGTAAAGAGCCTGCCTGCAATGACAGAGATCCAGGTTCAATCCCCAGGTAGGGGAGATACCCTCAAGAAGGTAACCCACTCCAGTAATCTTGCCTGGAGACGTTCACGGACAGAGGAGCCTGGTGGGCTACAGTCCATGGGGTCACAAAGAGTCGGACATGACTGAGTGACTAACACTTTCATTTTCAAGGAGGACTGCCAGGGTCCAGCCCCGGTGGATCCAAGGTGATTCGAAGGTGGGGACAGAGTCGGTGTCCTTAGAAAAATACATATTTAATTACAGATATATAGAGAGATTAGAAACGGATAGTGTAGTAGGAAAATTAGTGGAGAAAAAAAGGCTGAATAACTTGGTTTATGTGGAATAGCATCCATGCTCCAGATAGGAATTCAGCCAGAGAAATGGGGAGCAAGAAAGAAGCGACATGGGGGAATCAGTCTTTCCAGAAACTGATCCAATTTCTTTATTTTTGGTTTTGCTTATATACCTTTTGTTACACATAGGGATGAATACAGAGTCATGCAGGGGTCAGCAGTCCTGACCTTTATCAAAATCAGGTGCTTCACTAAAAAGGTCTTAGGGATTTTACATCATCTTCTGGCCATGAGACCTGCTGACATTTTATGATCGTTTCTTTCTGATAACCAAAACACTTATTTCTTCCAAGGGTGTTTTTTCTTAAACCAGGCACCACCCTCCAAATAAAGTTACATTCCTATAGGGTGAGGGTGTAGTGAGTTACAATCAAGAAAGGAATTTATTTAACCCAAGGTTAACATGATTAATCTTAAAGGTTAATACTTATTTCTCCTATATGCTTAAAGGTTAATACTTATTTCTCCTATATGTTAGTTATATTCATTATAAGGGCAGGGAACATGGAGATTTAGCAGCAAACATCAACCCAACAAATGAAAATCCTTTCACCAATGTTCCCCTTAAGATCTATTTAGTCTTAAGACAGTGATAAAGTTACATTTTTACATAGCAAGGACACAGTGATTTATAACAAAGTACAGTGATCTATTACAAAAGAGAAAATTCATTAACTCAAAAAGTCTAGTATTGCTAACCTTAAAAACTACTCTATTTCCTTTTCTATAGTCCAAATACATTGATTAATATATTCCCAGGTGCCTAAGGATATGGAGGCCTGGCGGCAATCATTGACTCAACAATGAGAAAAGCCCTATGCTAATTAAGACTTTCAAAATACTCCAAAACTCTCTGTGCTGTTTATGGTTGACAGGTAGTAAACAGTCATGTGCCTAGTGGCAGGAGTATGGATAATCCTGTCACACAAGCTAGTCTGTCAGCAGAGAGGTTTGACCTGAGACACCCTTGTCACACCCAGGGCAGGGAATCAGCAGCAATTATTGGCACAACAAATGAAAAAACCCTTCACCAATATAATTCCTAACCAACTCACTATACTGACAATTTCCCAAAAGAATTTGCCTTTAGTAAGTCTAAAACATCTGTGCCTCTCAGGTTGGGAGGCTGTAAACAATCACATGTGGCTGGACGAACCTATACAGGCAGGCTAGATAACCTTCAGAGGAGTCTGTAAGCTGAAACACTCTTGTCATGCACAGGAATTTTTATTGACTTGGAGCTGCACGTTAACTCCTTCTCTGAGAGAAATGGTGATGGGGGAGAGCCCCCCGTAAAGTCAGAGGTGTAGGTGAGAGCATAAAACAGACTCTGGTTTGGGGGTAGATGCTCAGGAACAGGGGGTTTCCTGAGGCTTGATCACACCTTTGCATATGCCAAGCCTCCTTCCTCATGGCCTTTGCCATGGGCGGAGTTCCTCATGCTGGCCCCCGGCAGAGGACGTGGATTTCAGATGGAGACAGACTCTGGGAGGCTAGCATAGCTCAACTTAGTAAGATTGAAACAGCTCAGAGATCATTGAAGGATCTCTATTGTTTAACAGATGAGAAAACTATGGCCCAGAGATGTGAAGTGACTTGCCAGAAGCCGCAGAATTATTAAATTTTATAACTTAATCTTTTGTTGCCAAATGCAGTGCTTTTGGTTTGGGTTTTTGTTTGTTTTTTTTTTTTTCCCTACAAAAGTACACTTTGCTATTCTTTCCAAAGCGGAGAAGGAATATAGACCAAAATGTACAGTTCAAACACTCTATTATATGGGGCGGGGGGGTGGGGGGCAGGTGTACATTTGAAAATGTCATTAAAATACAATTTGTTCTAAATAGTGTCCTGTTACTAGCAACCGTAATTTGGTAATATTCAGAACTCAGTCAAATGAAAAAAAAAATCCATTATTATTTCTCAGACAGGCTGTCTCTCTCTCACCTCTAGTAGCTGAAAAGTTACACCAGCACAAAGACCAAATCAGAAACATGCACTTAGTGTGACATTTACATACAGGAGGACATTGCAGGCTCTTCAGTTAAGTGGGTTGATGCATGGTTTGCTCTAAGAAGATTTGCCCTCTAACCTCAAACTGTTAAATTCATTGTGCAACCCAATGTCAGTTCTCGGTATGCATTTATTCATTCTTCTAAAAAAAAAATTACGTACTGTTCCTGGAAAGAGTGCAAAGTCCCAACAAAAGGAATAATGGCTTAAGGCCAGAGATGGCCCTGCCCTGTAGATGCTGACCTCCTGCCTTTATCTTGCAGTTCTTGAGAGACTGCTGAACAACAAAGGTGAGGGGGAGAGAGAGAAAGAGAGAGAGAGAGACTCAGTCCAAATAAGAACTGATAATGGATTTTTTTCACTTGGTTGAGTAGAGAAAACTACAGTTATTGGTTACAGGATGTTGTTTACAAATGTTTGCGATATATAATTTTGGTTCACTAACCAAATTAATGCATTGCAGATTGATATAGGTTTTTTGTTGTTGTTTATGGACTTCTATACATGCTCTGTAGTCCCTAGAAGTCTCAAGAACAAAGTATCATAAAAGGGCCACCCATGTAATAGTAAAATAACAGCATTATCTTTCCAGAATTATCCATTAACCATCCTTGAGAGAGAACAGGAAAGTCTAACTTACTAGATGGTTATAAAGGTCAACATCAGAAAATATTCTTCCTAACTCCACACATGCATGTTACAGAATTACTGCTGCAACTCCATCAAATAAACAGCAATAATTTAAAATGAAGGATTTTTTTTTTTAATGAAATGACTCTTCAATGGCAGATTTAATGATAGAAGGGGAGAACTGAAACTCAGGTTCTGAAACATCCTTACAAATTTGTTTAATTCATACTGTCTGTCTCTCCACAGTGGAATTCAAACAAAAACAGCACCCTGTCTTGACTGTTGCGTTCACCCCCATATCTCTAGCGTCTGACCATAACTGATCTTTATTGTAGGAGAGAGTCAATTAATAAGGCAGAAATCTTTGATCAAGGGAAACTTCAGGTCTCCATAAAAAAGACAATAAGAGTAAAAACTTTTTGAAAAGGTTAATACACAAATGAAAAATATTTTTGTTATTGTCAGTTTAGGCTGAGGATATTCACTTGGGAGTATCTATACCCATCTGCTTTAAGACACTAGTGACAGCTGTCTTGGCCAATAATTTTGATACTCATTATATCACTTCAAGTATTAGTAATTTTAAATATGAGATCTCATGACATTTTGATAGAAGGCCATCTACAAATGTGTCTGAATTATACATGCAAACAACCTGAATTAATATCAAAGGCAAGGAGGATCTTTTTCTCAGAGGGCAAGAAGAGAATTCATACCAGTTTATCACTTAATACTTAGGCAAAGGCTTTTGCTGGAAAATTTTTAATGTTCTTTTCAGTATTCAATCAAACAACTGTCTGAAGAGGATGTTGTGATTTGGATAATAATTTCTCAAACATATTTACATCCCTAATTTCTTTTTGAACCAAGTCAATCAACACGCCATTTGGGATGCACCTGGAGGCAACTTGTTCGAGGTTTTTTTCTGGAAAGTGAGAACTACTCAACATCCATTTGCACTTGAACTGCCTGTAAATACCTCCCAAAGTCCCTTAGCTGTACCAGGGAGAACAAAGGAAACAGCCATTTTCAGCCAGTGCTTTGTGATTTCTGTATTTCACAAGCTGGAGAATAGAATAGAGGATGCACTCAGCTCTCTTTGGGGTCACTCTCTGAAATGGGGAGAAAAAGGCTGTTTTTTACATTTTCAAGTGCTTTTCCCTTCAGTCTGCTGCAACTTTTCCTGACAGCCAGATTTGCAGGTGTAAGAGTTTCTCCCAGTTTTTCACTCAAATGGTGTGAGAAGTGGAGTAAATATCTTTAGTAACTTATTAAATGTCTAGGCCCCAAATCCTCTTTTTCAGTTTTATTATCTTTTTCTTCCTTTACATCTAGGGTTCCTAGACCCTTAGCCTGCACTAAAATCCCATGGACAGAGGAGCCTGGAAGGCTGCAGTCCGTGGGGTCTGAGTTGGACACGACTGAGCGACTTCACTTTCACTTTTCACTTTCCTGCACTGGAGATGGAAATGGCCACCCACTCCGGTATTCTTGCCTGGAGAATCCCAGTGATGGCAGAGCCTGGTTGGCTGCTGTCTATGGGATCACACAGAGTCAGACACGACTGAAGCAAGCTAGCAGCAGAAGCAGCAGCATAGCAGAAGTCTGCATTCAAAGAATTTATGGCTGAACATGCAGGGAATTCTTTAAGGAGGGAGGAGGGGGATGATCCCTGGCAAGGGTAGGTGAAAATGAAAATAAAAACACAATGTTTGTGCTGCTGTGTTTATACAATTAACTTCTCATAACTCATCATTTCATTGAAGAATCTCTGCAGTATGGACCATTCCGACCTTTCCAGCTCCCACCACTCACACACATGAGTTTTAATGTCTAGCCAGTCCAGACCAATTTCTCTTCCATAATTATGCTCTGCACTTTACTTACTCCTGTACTTTTAGTCACACTTGTCCCTTCCCTTGGATCATACCCAGTCTATCTCAGCCCCCTCCAATCCTAATTCATTCTTCAAGCATGCTAAGTCACTTCAGTTGTGTCCAACTCTTTGCAACCCTCGGGACCATAGACTGCCAGGCCCTCTGTCCATGGGATTCTCTGGTGGCTCAGAGGGTAAGGAATCTGCCTGTAATGCAGGAGACCTGGATTCAGTCCCTGGATAGGGAAGACACTGCGGAAAAGGGAATGGCTACTCACTCCAGTATTCTTGCCTGGGAAATCCCATGGACAGAGCAGCCTGGAGGGCTTCAGTCCAAGGCATTGCAAAGACTGGGACACAACTAAACAACTAACACTTTCACTTTCACATAATATTGGGCTTCCTAGGTGGCACTAGTGGTAAAGAATCTGGCTGCCAACGCAGGAGACACAAGTGACATGGGTTCGATCCCTGAGTCAGGAAGATCCCCTGGAGGAGGTCATGTCAACCTACTCCAATATTCTTGCCTGGAGAATTCCATGGACATGGGAGCCAGGCAGGGTACAGTCCATGGGGTTGCAAAGAGTTGGACACAACTGAGCGATTAAAGCTTTCACTTTCATATAGTATTGGGCTTATATGCAGAGTACATCATGTGAAATATAGGGCTGGATGAATCACTAACTGGAATCAAGATTGCCAGGAGAAATATCAACAGCCTCAGATATGCAGATGATACCACCCTAACAGCAGAAAGTGAAGAAGAACTAAAGAGCCTCTTGATGAAGGTGAAAAAGGAGAGTGAAAAAACTAGCTTAAAACTCAACATTAAAAAAACTAAAATCACGGCATGTGGTCCATTACTTTATGGAAAACAGATTGGGGGAAAACTGGAAACAGCAGTAGATTCTATTTTCTTGGGTACCACAATCATCGTGGACTGTGACTGTGGCCATGAAATTAAATGATGTTTGCTTCTTGGAAGAAAAGCTATGACAAACCTAAACAGCACATTAAAAGCAGAGACATTACTTTGTCAACAAAGGTCCATCTAGTCGAAGCTATGTTTTTTTCCAGCAGTCATGTACAGATGTGAGAGTTGGACCATAAAGAAAGCTGAGCACCAAAGAATTGATTTGAACTCCTTATTGCCAAATTCAGACTTAAATTGAAGAAAGTAGGGAAAACCACTAGACCATTCAGGTATGATCTAAATCAAATTCCTTATGATTATACGTGGAAGTGAGAAATAGATTTAAGGGACTACATCTGATAGAGTACCTGATGAACTACGGATGGAGGTTCATGACATTGTACAGGAGACAAGGATCAAGACCATCCCCATGGAAAAGAAATGCAAAAAATGCAAAATGGCTGTCTGGGGAGGCCCTACAAAGAGCTCTGAAAAGAAGAGAAGCAAAAAGCAAAGGAGAAAAGGAAAGATATAAGCATCTGAACGCAGAGTTCCAAAGAATAGAAAGGAGAGATAAGAAAGCCTTCCTCAGCAATCATTGCAAAGAAATAGAGGAAAACAACAGAATGGGAAAGACTAGAGATCTCTTCAAGAAAATTAGATATACCAAGGGAACACTTCATGCAAAGATGGGCTCGATAAAGGACAGAAATGGTATGGACCTAACAGAAGCAGAAGATATTAAAAAGAGGTGGCAAGAATACACAGAAGAACTGTACAAAACAGATCTTCACGACCAAGATAATCACAATGGTGTGATCACTCACCTAGAGCCAGATATCTTGGAATGTGAAGTCAAGTGGGCCTTAAAAACAATGACTACAAACAAAGCTAGCAGAGGTGATGGAATTCCAGTTGAGCTATTTCAAATCCTGGAAGATGATGCTGTGAAAGCATTGCACTCAATATGCCAGCAAATTTGGAAAACTCAGCAGTGACCACAGGACTGGAAAAGGTCGGTTTTCATTCCAATTT